>NC_086445.1:838311216-838611216 GCF_028390025.1 Pseudophryne corroboree
GAAGCCCATTCCAACGCTTGCCCGGTAAGTAAAGAAATTATATAGGCTACTTTGGTTCGTGCTGATGGGAAGTTGGCCGACTGTAGTTCGAACTGGTTTTCGCACTGGTTAAGAAACCCGCGTCATTGTTTTGGATTCCCATCGAACTTATTGGGAGATGGCAAATGCAACCGTGGAAGTGGTACTGGTACAGGAGAAAGCGGGACTGGAGGTGCTAATGTGGGAGCAGCTGTAGATACTTGAGGGGCCGTCATGGCAACACAGAGAGAATCGAGACTTTCGGACATATTCTGCATGAACTGCACAATTTGGGATTGTGTGGCCTCCTGCTTACTTAAGCGAGACCAGATATCTGCAGTTGAATCACCTCCTGAGGCCTGATCCCCCATCGAATCCATTGGGCCAGTGCTTACTGTCACGGCTAGTGAGGTTTGAGGATCCGGCAGCTGAGACTTGCCCAAGCAGGTAGTTGGCTGTGGATGAACGAGTCGAGGGGGTTGGATATAGTTCCTTCTCACGGGACAAAGGGCAATGAAGAACGTAGGCAGAGCTAAAAGTCAGTGGATTGTAGTTCTTATGCGGGTTGTGGCTTGAAAGAGTAGGTTGTGAACTCGGACCCGGCGCAGCAGCCCACCTCCGCCGCTGCCCGCACGCCGCATGAGAATCCAGCCCCGCGGCTCCAGCGTACCGGTAAGACTCCGGACACTGACACAAGCATTGTGGTTTCAGATCGAATCTGCAAAGCGGGAATAAGCCATATTCCATGCGTGTAAACGTGTATATGGTTTAGCCAACACAGGGCCGTAACTAGGGGTTGCCGACAGTACTTGGTGCACAGCGCATATGCAGCACATATAGTCTGTGGGTGGAGAACCAGCAGTATCTGCAATGACACCCACGCCTCTCATGCCCCGCTGATGCTAGCTGCAGTTATACCCACTTCTCTTCCAGGTGCACACTGCTACATGCACTACAGCGGGCTGCAGCTTTGGCTGCAGCATCTCCAAGTCCAGGCAACATTGAGGTCAGTTAAGTGATGAGACGGGGCCTTCGAGTGACACTACAGATGACAACGCTGCGGTGTGACATCATAGGTCACGTTGATGCACATCATCCCTGTCTGCGCACAGTCAATAACTGACACTACTCCACTCTACAGGCAGGATGTAGAAAATGGGGCTAAAGTGTGGGGCCCAGCTGAGGATTGTGATGAGGGTCTATTAAAGGTGACCAGCGACTGAGGTCTGTGATGAGGGGCTGTGGGCTAAGGACTCAGATAAGGAGTTGAGGACTGTGTGGAGGTGACCTGGGGCTGTTTAGGTGATCTGGGGCTGAGGGCTCAGTAAGGTGATCAGCGGCTGTGGGCTGAGAAAGGTGATGTGGATTGGAAGTTGGTGATGAGGTATTGAAGATAGAGATGAGAGGCTGAGGATGGTGATGAGGAGCTGAGGACGGTGATGAGAATGATGATGATGGGCAGAGAATGGTGATGAGGATGGTGATACTAGGCAGAAGATGGTGATGAGGGGCAGAGGATAGTGATGAGGAGCTGAGGATGGTGATGAGTAGATGAGGACAGTGATAAGTGTCATGCCTGAGGGCTGGATTTGGTTTGGGCAGTTGTTTGTAGATGGAGCTGACACAGGGGGAATATAGATGAAGAAAGGAGGCTTTAACCATGTATGGTGCATGTACTTGGAAGAATCATTGGTGTTCTAGCAGTGACAAGCCCAGGGGCAGATATAATATAAATAAAACTTTATTAAAGAACAGCGTCCATGTCCATGATGCCCTGCGGGTACTGTATGATGACAAAAAGATACTTTGTTAGCCACAGGAATGATAACTGGAATAGACTGAAGAAAGACAAAGTTCAAATGACAATAATAACCGGAATGGAACCGGAACTGATTGAAGTGTTGACTGGGCTTCATTCGTAATCTTGACACTGGCAGTATTGAAGAAACGACAATGTTCAAATAACAATAGTATCCAGAATGGAGTGGAGTGCTGACTGGGCTTGATCCGGAGTCCTAACAATAAACACTGAAGAAAGACAAAGTCCATATAGCAGTGGTAACCGGAATGGGCTGCGTCACACAAAGTCACTGGAAGGAAGGAGCTCAGCACAGAGCTGTTACTTTCTGGATAGAGACTGTTGTACTGAAGATTTCTGAGACACAGAGGCTGGAAGAGAAACCCCTGGGTTAACTTGGATAGGCTGAATGGAATCAGGTGGTGCAGGGAAGCTCAGACAGTCACATGATTGGCTGTGCTGCAGTCAGCTGATTAGGGCTTGTCACAGCCATACTCGCGGCTTAGGCTCTGATGTGGATTGACTCCTAGCAGGTCAAAACACTAGGATGCAGACTTTATGGAGAGACACACTTAGAATTTATTTACATTATGCTGAGAGAGCTGTTCAGGAACAGCATGTACAGACTTACTGCCAGCTGGGAGTGATGAACAGAGAGCCCAGTTGCTGAATGCAGGATCCTGGTAATTACTCACATAGAGGAATTCCTACTCAGGTGCTAATAAAGAGTAAGTAATCAAGACTGCATTTAGTATGCTGAACTGTGAAGCAGATGCAGTTTTGCAGAATATGCTGAGGTAAGTCACAGAACATAAGAAATTCAGTCAGGATTGTGACAATAAGGGGCAGAGGATGGTAATGCAAGACAGTGGATGGTGATAAGGGGCTGAGGACAGTGCTGGGAGCCGTGAAGGGTGATTTGGAGTTGTGTTAGGTGATTAGTGGATGAGGGCTGAGGAAGGTTAGGAGGTGTTGAGGAGCTGCGGACGGTTATGAGGATGATGATGAGAGGCAAAGGACGGTGATGAGGACAGTGATGATGAGGCAGAGGACGGTGATGAGGGGCAGAGGATGGTGATGGGGTAGAGGGTGGGGATGAGGGGATGAGGATGCTGATGAAGTGATGAGGAGCTGAGGATAGTGATGAGGGACAGAGGGCGGTTATAAGGACAGTGATGAGGGGCAGAAGATGATAATGAGGGGCATAGCATGGTGATGAGGGGCAGATGATATTGATGAGGAGTAGAGGACAGTGATGGGGCTGAGGATGGTGATGAAGAGCTGAGGAAGGTGATGAGGAGCTGAGGAAGGTGATGAAAGGCTGAGAAAGTTGATGAGTGGCACAAGACAGCGATTAGGGGCTGAGGGAGTTTGGTAGTAGCGGACAACTGTGTCTGTAATATCCTTTACATTAAAGTGGGATCTAGAATGCTTGTCTTGGAGTGCAGATATATTAGATTGACCCATCTCCCCTCTCAGGAGTTTCAATATAAGTTGATTAGGTTTATTACAAAATTGGAAATATTATGATTACCAATAAGAAGGAATCTGTTATAAATTTGCTTGAGAATTTGTTTGAAATGTAGCTTATCTTCATAATATCTCCTATATACTTGCCCAGATCTGTCACTCTGTGACTGTGTGGATAATGCTGGGCGTGGCTAGGAGCTCTCATTGGGTTAGCAGCAGGTTTATCACACCCAGTCCACAGCTGGTTGGGCGAGAAATGCCCTCCCAAGCAGGTTACATCCAATGGGAGGCTCTGCCCTATGGCTGCTGTGTGTTCCAACTTCCCAGAGCAGGATTAACAATGGGGCTGATGGAGCTGCAGCTCCAGGTCCACACCCCAAAATAGGCCCACTGCATCTGAGCAACATACCCTCCAACCATTTACACATAAAAATCAAGACAAATTTGAAAAGGGGGCGTGGCCACGTGTACAGTGGTGTGGCCACACCCCTTTTCCTATACTTTCAATGGAAGTTTGGAGAGCCAAAAATCAGTACAGACCATAAAAAAAGGTCCTGTACCTGCCAAAAAGGTACAGCTGGAGGGTATGTCACTGTATCTGCAGCAAGTCTCTGTGCTGTAGATAGGGGGAAAAACCTTTTATTGCAACATCCTATGGGATCATTCTGACCTGATCGCTCGCTGCAGTTCATTGCAGTGCAGCGATCAGGTCAGAACTGCGAATGCCCCGGCAGCTGATGGCTGTTGTTGCCTAGCAATTGCCTCTGCTTCAGGCAGAGGCGGTCGCTGGGTGGGAGGGCGCGGCACGGCATCATTTGGCTGCCATTTTGTGGGCACGGTCTGGCCAACGCAGGCGTGCCCGGACCGTGAGGGGGGTGGCCCGCATCGGCTGCGTGACGTCACATGCAGCTGCTGTGACCAGGGCAACGACGAGTAACTCCCGGCCAGCCGCAGGAGCTGCGCTGGCTGAGAGTTACTCTTCAAGTACAAAAGCATCACCGCTGTGCTATGCTTTTGTACTTGTGCTGGGGGGGGGGGCGGCCTGACATGCAGGGCGGACTAGCCCTGTGCTGGGCGTCCCCCCGCATGTCAGTGTAAGTGATCGTAGCTGTGCTAAATTTAGCACAGCTACGATCAGGGCCAATATTTACTAAAAATCCGAGTTTGTCCGATTTGTGTTTTTTTTTCTAAGTCCCAACACGGGAATTCACTAAGCACCAATCTCGGCAGTGTTTGGACTATTCGTAATGGTTTGAATGACAAAGTTCAGAAATACGAATGAATAGACCATCGGTCAAACGCGGCTGTTATTTCATACAACACGGGTATTCACTATTCATTCGTATTTGGGTGTTAGTCTCTGAGTGGTCAAGTGCGGGTGTATTTTTTTGCGAATCGTTAAAAAAAGCAGCAAAAAAATAGACCTGCTTTTTCCAGTCGAATTTGGATAACCATGCACGGATCAGTGAGATCTGTGCATGGTTATCTATGGGAAAGGGTCTGTTTTACTGTAAAAACTGGGCATATCACGGCAGAGATACAATATTGCGCCTATGCGCTCCATTGTATCCAATGGTGGGAACTTTGCGGTCAGCGGTTGACCGAAAGTAACCTCACCGCTGACCGCAAAGTTCCCACCATTGGATACAATGGAGCGCATAGGCGCAACATTGTTTCTCTGCCGTGTGCAGCCTCACTGACACTACAGGAGCGCACAGCCAATCAGGAGAGTGCCACGACGTGGCGCTCCCTGATTGGCTGAAGGGACCCTCTTTGACAGGAGTCAGGGGGGGTCCTGGCAGTCGGGGAAAGGGGTCCCATGTGTAAACATGGGTCCCCTTTCAGTGCGTGGTCGGGTTTCCGGTTTGTTTTTTTGCCAAGTACGTGGATTAGACAAAGAACAGAAGATACACTGGATTATGTGAGTATAATTTTTTTCACAGGTACCCCGAGGATTCTACATGGAGAAGAGGACCGAGCCTCGTGTGAACATAGGTAAGTATGTATGTAATGGAGGTGTGCATGTATGTAATAAACTTTTACTGTCACGGTGTGTGTGTGTGTGTCCTGTTTTTTGTTGGGTATTTTTTTAGTAGTAGTACTACAGGTACCAGCGGGCCCGGTTTTCCACCGCATGCTGATACTTGTGGTTCTCCAAGTACCAGCTTGCGGGGGAGGCTTGCTGGGACTTGTAGTACTGCTACTAAAAACAATATTCTGATTTTTTACACTTGGCTATCAGCCCCCCATCCGCCACCCTTGGATGGGGAGGACAGCCTCTGGCTTCTCCCCTGGCCCTTGTGTGGCTAGAGGGGGGGGACCCCTTGATTTAAGGGGTTCCCACTCCTCCAGGGTACCCCGACCAGGGGTGACTAGTTGGGGATGTAATGCCAGGGCCGCCAGGACCACAATAAAAGTGTCCCCCGGCTGTGGCATTATCTCTCTGACTAGTGGAGCCTGGTGCTGGTTCCAAAAATACGGGGGACACTACGCTTTTTGTCCCCCATATTTTTGGTGCCAGGACCAGGCGCAGAGCCCGGTGCTGGTTGATCAAATATGGGGGAACCTCTGTCATTTTTTTACCCATATTTTTTCAACCAGGACCGGCTCAAAGAGCCCGAGGCTGGTTATGCTTAGGAGGGGGGCCCCACGCAATTTTTTTCAGATTTAAAAACAATTAAAACACCTTTTTAAGGTACACAATGAAGCCCTGCACGGATCTCACAGATCCGGACGGGATTCCTTGTGTTTTGTCAGGCAGTGTTTTACTCATCACTCCCGTAAAACACTGCCCGACATTACGAATCACATCGACATCGGAAAATACGATTTTGGAAAAGTCGGCAGCTTAGTGAATGACCGTATCAGGATTCAAAAAGTTGCAGTAAAATGTACCCGATACCATTCGAGATCAAACACCCTTAAAAACGGCAAAAACACAAATCTTTGTAAATATACCCCCAGGTCGGAATGACCCCCTATGTGCTGCTGCCAGTCCACCTGCCCCCTCTGGCATCAACAATCTCCACTCTCTAGCTGCGGCACAGGTGGAACAAAAGCTGCTGCGGACACTGGCAAAGATGTGTATGAAAGCGGCGCAGCGGAATGCTTTCATAGCCCTCCCTGCGCCGCATACTCTCTGAGCCCCAGAGCCTCCTCTGTGCATGATGTCACAGAATTGCCTCCCCGCCACAGCCGCGCACAGATCCTCAGAGGCCCTGACTCCACAACACAGCACTTGGGATGCTGGCCTGGAATCCCCGAGATGGCTAATGTAACGGATAGATTGGGTCATATCGCGGAGGGTAACTAATGTCTGGACGTTGAATCAATGTAAAAGGTGACAGTGCTGTGCAGTGCAGTGGGTGTGCAGTGTCACTGACACTGCACAGCACTCTCACCTTTTACATTGATTCAGTGAGTCAGTCAGTTCTGCCACCCAGTCACTATTGTTAGCGCCCTGGTGTCCCAAGGCACCGCATTACAGGGAAGTAGATGCACTAAATAAGCTACAGCTCCCAGCAGCCCTTAGCGGTGAAGCATTCCGGCGCTAAGGCCTGCTGGCAGCTGTCGTTTATCGAGTGCATCTTCCCTATAATGCGGCGCGTTGGGACACCAGCGCTAACAATAGTGATTGGCTGCTGTGTGAGTCTCCGGGAGAGCCACTGCCAAAGGGAGGAGAGCAGCCTAGCTGCTTCCAGGAGGAGAAGCAGGAGAAGCATTACCCGCCCCTCCCCCACTCGCAGTACCTCCGGGCCCTGCCCACGGCACCCGCACACACACCCTCCACCACCCATGGTGGCTGTGGACCCCTCCCCCACCCACAGCACCCCTTCACCTGCCTCTCCCCCCACCCGCCGAACCTGCCCCTCTCCCACCCATGGCATCCCCGCACCCGTGGTGGCTCCGGATTCCCACCCACGGCACCCATCCCTCCCCCACCACCACACCAGACCCTCCCCCACTCACACTGCCCACACAATCACCCCTCCCCCACCCGCGGCACCCCCGGACCCCCTCCCCCATCCACGTCTCCCCCGCACCCACCACTCCCCCAACCACAGCACCAAATAGGTGATTCATCAGGCCCTGCGTGCGCTGTTCACGCCGTTGCAAGGGGCTGCAACCCCTTAACCATCGCACGCCCTTTGTCCGTGCAATATTTAAGCACTCACACAATTATGATTGGAGGTAATACGCCATATAATTCAAATATTGCACGCCACAAGGGCATGCAAGGGTTAAGGGGGCACAGCCCCTTAAGACAGTGTGAAGAGCGCCCGTAGGGCGCGATTAATCACTTCGTGCTTCATAATATCTTGTAATGGTTTTTCTTCCAAATATTGTGCTTATGATAACAATTTAATGTTAAAATAAAAAAATGTACACAGCTGAAATCTTGTATAACAGTTTTATTTTATCTTCTTTTTGTATCTTTGATGTACAATAAAAAGAAATTGCAAAAAAAGAAAAAGAAATAGGTATGCTATACAAAGGAGGCTTTGCCACTTGTATTGAGACTCTGCTTCCTTAATGATCTGTTCTGATATTGATGAAAGGTCTGCTGCTGTTCTGTAAGTAATAGTAAGCTGGAATGGCAGCAGTACCGCAGAAGAGATTTTGGGCTGTGCATGCTGCAATGAGAAATACTATCAATGTACGACAACCGTGTCAAATTCATTTACATTAACATGAACAGTGACTTACAGATAACATTTTGTTGTAGATATGAAATTATACTGCCTGTTCCTTGCCTATCTTGACAGTAAATTAAGCAGTAATATTGTTCACAAAGCACCAGAGCTGCAGCAAACATAATTTAAATCTATCACTGAACAGAATGTTGTATTAGTCACACACGTCATGTGTTTTGTTAAGATGTTGTTTAGTAATATTCCAAAATTATATACTCACTAACCTGAATCCAGAATTTTAGCATTTGCTTTTTAGATGTTTTTTTCTTTTTTTAAATATGAAGAGTGAATATATTACAGATTCCCCTATCTTTAAGTGCAGATCATCTAGCATGTAACATCAATTGGGGATCACTTACAAGCTGGACAAAACCAAAGGGCAGTGCAAAAGCATAATGATGCTGCATACTTTCCTACTCATTTTCAGGTAGCCTTGTGAACAAGCCCATTGAGTCAGTACCATAACTTGACATTTTAATGCCATGTCCCGGAATATGTCATGGTTTAAATCATTGCACTGATAATATATTAATATAAAATAACATTCATTGTCTAGCAGTCACCCCCATTGGTGTTACTAAGGGTCATCAGAAAGTTTTGGGCCCGGGACTGGCAGAATAGTCACCCCCCCCCACCAAATGAAAAACATTGCACAAGAAAAAAAAATACTTTGATCCCCACAGGAAAAAGCACAAGTCGACCCCCTTAGAAAAACACACACACACACACACACACACACACACACACACACACACACACACACACACACAGTGGCCCCCACAGAATAAAATAAAACACATTGGCCCCCAACAGGAAAAAAAATACACAATAGTCCTCACAGGGCCTTCACAGGAATAAATAACACATATTGATTCATTGATCCCACAACCAGAAAAACAAACAACAAACATTGATTTCCCCCAGAACCTGCAGAAGTGACCACACCTACTGGGATGTCAGAGATAGCGGTAGAGCTAATTTCAGAAGACCAGTCTCCAGACCAGCCTGTGCCTTAAGGCACTCTAGAAAGTTCAAACCAGTGAATTGGAACTTGGTCTCACTCCTCCCTTACCCAGGCCCTCAGCCCCTCATCACCTTCCTCAGTCTCTCATCACCATCCTCAACCCCTCATCACCTTTCTTAGACCCTCATCACCATCATTACCCCTCAGCACCTTCCTCAGCCCTCATCACCTTCCTCTGTCCCTCATCACCATCTCCTGCCCCTCATCATCATCTTCTGTCCCTCATCACCTTACTCAGCCCCTCATCACCATCCTCAGCTCCTCATCACCTTTCTCAGCCCCTCATCACCATACTCAGCTTCTAATCACCTTCCTCAGCCCATGGTGAGAGAGCGGCAACTGCTGTGGCAGTTTATCCTCTCTCTCTCCCTGTGATCTCACCCACACCTGCCATCTGCCGCCCTCCACATTGGACACCATTGCCCCCCTGTGTAGAGTGTGTAGCCACGAAGCGGGCGCATGGAGTACTAAGTTGAATTTTTTTTTAAAAAGGGGTCTGGCCATGTCTTCCCCATTGGCTACACCTCCTCCTTGTACCAGGGCCTGGCAGAACTGTCGGCGCCCCTGGTTGTTTATTCTGTGGGTATAAACGTTAGCAGGGCTACCTGTTTCCAGTGGTGGCGTATACCAACAGAGGCAGTGTCTCTGTTATAGCTGTAGAATTGTATAAATTGATCCTGTTCTTAGGCTGATACACGCCTATGCAATTATCAGGCCAATCACACTGATATCGGCTGATTGACCTGAAAATTGCATAGGTGTGTATGCAGGAGCATTAGTCAATATACTACTTAAAATGCTCCTACATCTGTCGGATTGGGAGGTTACATCTTATGAGCTACTTAAAAATAGTGATGCCCGACCTCTAAGTATTCTTAAAGAAAGCACACACTAAGCTAAAAATAACTCAGCATGTAATGGGTGCACATTGATTGGATAATCACTCTGAGAATCAAAGCATTTACCTGATCTGCAAAGTGTGTACCAGCTATACTGAGTGGCAATATTGTTGGTTTAAAGTCCTTCTTTTGTATTTTACCCATACTTGCCTACCTGACCCTCTCCATGAGGGAGAAAATGCTCTGTTCCTGGACTTTCCTGGTAATGTATGATTGCCATCACCTGTAGTGAAACACCTTTCTTATCAATTACCTAGCTCACCACAGGTGATGTAAATCATACATTACCAGGAAAGTCCAGGAACAGAGCATTTTCTCCCTCATGGAGAGGGTCAGGTAGGCAAGTATGATTTTACCTGTTTAGTGCATATACAGTTTATTTGTAGTAGCTTTATTTGTGCAGTTTGTGCTTTCACAGTAAAAAATCAAGAGATATTTGTTTTACTGTTCCCCTCACAGTACATTTGAGTGATTTAAAAATGTCTCTTTAAGGTTATGGCTCATTAGTGAATGTCTCTGGCTCTGATCCAGTAATTTAATGTCTGAGAACAGTGTATTAAATATGGGATCCAGTCATGTGACCAGCGCTCGGGATCCCAGTGGTCACCATGCCAAATGCCAGGATCGATCACCCATAGACTGGGAATATAACCCGCAGGGGGCTTTGTTGCGCAGGACACCCCTCCACCGGCATTCTGCGGCTGGGATCCCGGGGTCAGTATGCTGACCGCCAGGATTCCGGCCACCACTCGCACAGCCCCAACCTGTAATTACAGCTCTCTTGTTAATGGAGATGAACACACATTGGGGCTGATTCTCAGTCGCCTGTCTGTGAGTTTATACAAATGGCCTACAAATGCCTTCAGTTGGGTACATCCTGGAAGGCGAATGGGCAGAGACTGAAACTCCCACTTTTAGCGCCCATGCATATTGTAATAAACCATTGGTGCACCCTAATATGCCATTATTGGGCGCACCATCAAAAAGGCACCAGTCCTTTGGCAGGTGTCTGACCATGTCTCCTATGTTTGCGTCTGTGAATGCAGGTGCTTGTATTGTCAAGCTTGCGACACCTCCCTAATACACACACTGAATGGACCATTTTTGCGTGCACTAGTAGCCACCTCTCAGACACAGCCCATCACCTTTGTGTGTACACTCAGGGTAAAGTATGATCACAACAGCACCTTTGTGTGTACACTCAGAGTAAAGCATGATCGCCACAGCACCTATATACATACACTCAGTGTCGCACACTATCTCCACAGCACCTTTGTGCATACACTGAGGGTAACACATGCACCATAAATTTCAGAATTTTTCACACATGCGCAGTTACAAATAATCGCTCAACTCTGTGACCATTTTCATAGTGTCCAGCTCTAAATCAGGGTAGTACCCTGAGCTCCGGTTTATGATTGTAGCTGGGTACATATGTATTGTTCAGGAGCTGTTGGTGTGGCTATGGGCAGTTACTGCTGGGATGGATATCGGTATCCTGTCATCAACTGGTGAAGCAGGCTTCCGACATGGAATGTTGCAATGCAATGATAGCTAACCATCACATCAAAAACATTTGATGTTAAATCCATTGCAGTTATATGGATTTGCGCATGTGCAATACATCCATAGTGCGGGCAGATGGAGTGGGCGGAGTTGGACTGTCACAGCGCCTCTCTGTGACAGGACAGGGCAACAACGCACATCGCCGGCAGTGACTGACTGCTGATCTGCTGTGAGTGTGATGGTTACATTCTACTAGTGATGTTCACCGGACATTTTTCGGGTTTTGTGTTTTGGCTTTGGATTCGGTTCCGCGGCCGTGTTTCGGATTCGGACGCGTTTTAGCAAAACCTCACCGAAAATTTTTTGTCGGATTCGGGTGTGTTTTGGATTCGGGTGTTTTTTACAAAAAACCCTAAAAAACAGCTTAAATCATAGAATTTGGGGGTCATTTTGATCCCATAGTTTTATTAACCTCAATAACCATAATTTCCACTCATTTCCAGTCTATTCTGAACACCTCACACCTCACAATATTATTTTTAGTCCTAAAATTTGCACCGAGGTCGCTGGATGGCTAAGCTAAGCGACACAAGTGGCCGACAAAAACACCTGGCCCATCTAGGAGTGGCACTGCAGTGTCAGACAGGATGGCACTTCAAAAAATTAGTCCCCAAACAGCACATGATGCAAAGAAAATAAGAGGTGCACCAAGGTCGCTGGATGGCTAAGCTAAGCGACACAAGTGGCCGACACAAACACCTGGGCCATCTAGGAGTGGCACTGCATTGTCAGGCAGGATGGCACTTTAAAAAAAAAATTGTCCCCAAACAGCACATGATGCAAAGAAAAAAATAGGCGCACCAAGGTCGCTGTGAGACTAAGCTAAGCGACACAAGTGGCCGACACAAACACCTGGCCGATCTAGGAGTGGCACTGCAGTGTCAGACAGGATGGCACTTCAAAAAAATAGTCCCCAAACAGCACATGATGCAAAGAAAAAAAGAGGCGCACCAAGGTCGCTGTGAGACTAAGCTAAGCGACACAAGTGGCCGACACAAACACCTGGCCCATCTAGGAGTGGCACTGCAGTGTCAGGCAGGATGGCACTTCAAAAAAATTGTCCTCAAACAGCACATGATGCAAGGAAAAAAAGAGGCGGATAAAAGAGATGGATAGTATACTTAATGAATGACGACACAGAGGTAGGTACAGCAGTGGCCTTCCGTACTGCTATAGTATACTGGTGTTCACTGTGTCAGCAAACTGCAAAACTAAAATGCACCACAGGTATAGAATGTAGATGGATAGTATACTTAATGAATGACGACACAGAGGTAGGTACAGCAGTGGCCTTCCGTACTGCTATAGTACACTGGTGGTCACTGTGTCAGCAAACTGCAAAACTAAAATGCACCACAGGTATAGAATGTAGATGGATAGTATACTTAATGAATGACGACACAGAGGTAGGTACAGCAGTGGCCTTCCGTACTGCTATATATAGTATACTGGTGGTCACTGTGTCAGCAAACTGCAAAACTAAAAGGCACCACAGGTATAGAATGTAGATGGATAGTATACTTAATGAATGACGACACAGAGGTAGGTACAGCAGTGGCCTTCCGTACTGCTATAGTATACTGGTGGTCACTGTGTCAGCAAACTGCAACTCTAAAATGCACCACAGGTATAGAATGTAGATGGATAGTATACTTAATGAATGATGACACAGAGGTAGGTACAGCAGTGGCCTTCCGTACTGCTATATATAGTATACTGGTGGTCACTGTCAGCAAACTGCAAAACTAAAATGCACCACAGGTATAGAATGTAGATGGATAGTATACTTAATGACGACACAGAGGTAGGTACAGCAGTGGCCTACTGTACCGTAATGCTATATATTATATACTGGTGGTCACTGGTCAGCAAAACTCTGCACTGTACTCCTCCTATATAATATTATACTGGTGGTCCCCAGTCCCCACAATAAAGCAGAACACTGAGCACAGATATGGAGTGTTTTTCAGGCAGACAATGTATACTGGTGGTCACTGTCAGCAAAACTCTGCACTGTACTCCTGCTATATAATACAGCTGCTCCCCAGTCCCCACAATTAAGCAGTGTGAGCACAGATATATGCAGCACACTGTGAGCACAGATATGGAGCGTTTTTTTCAGGCAGAGAACGGATAACTGGTGGTCACTGATCAGCAAAACTCTGCACTGTACTCCTCCTATATTATACAGCTGCTCCCCAGCCCTCCCCACAATTAAGCAATAGTGCACAGCACAATCAAGTTCAACAATAACGGAGAGGACGCCAGCCACGTCCTCTCCCTAACATTTCCAATGCACGAGTGAAAATGGCGGCGACGCGCGGCTGCTTATATAGAATCCGAATCTCGCGAGAATCCGACAGCGGGATGATAACGTTCGGCCGAGCCATACGGGAGAATCCGAGTATGGCTCGGACCCGTGTAAAAAGGGTGAAGTTCGGGGGGGTTCGGTTTCCGAGAAACCTAACCCGCTCATCACTACATTCTACAAGGCTAAAGGACCTCTGATGTCACTACCACATGATCCACGACAATAAGGGGGAGGAGCAAGGCTGGAACATGGGGCCCGAAATGTACCATTCGCTCGCCATGCTTCCGGCTCAGAGGCTTGCTTCACTTGCCACCAGGTTACTAAAGGGAATAGTTGTTGATGTTGATAGTGACATCAGAGGTCCTTTAGCCCACTAGTACTGCATACCTCCCAACATGACCCTCTCCAGGAGGGACACAATGCTCTGCTCCTGGACTTTTCTCTTAATTTATGATTGCCAGCGCCTGTGCTGAAACACCTTTCTTGTCCATTAACCTGTTCCAAACAGGTGTAGACAATCATACATTAAGAGAAAAGTCCAGAAGCAGAGCATTCTGTCCCTCCTGGAGAGGGTCATGTTGGGAGGTATGGTACTGTATCTACCTGAGTGTGACACACTCTGTTATGTGTGTAGCAGCTGCAAATCTGTCAGTTCTGCTTTCAGCATTGATTAGCTCCTGGATCTGGCTGCTCCCTTCTGTTGTTCTCGTTTCCTAGCAACTGATCACCTGGACCTCATTACCTGCAACTCCAGCCTGACTATCATGTGATTGGTCTGTCTCCTTTTAACTAGGGAGTATCCACATACCACCATGGTAGCGTCTAGTTTAACTCCGTGAAGAGGACCTTTCCCATAACCCCCTAAGTCCATGTCACAATCTATTTGGAATAGTAAAGTGTGGCGAGCGAAGCGAGACACCGAGCCCGAAGTGTGGCGAGCGCCCAATGCTGAAAAAATAAAAATACCCCAAACGAACGGAGAACAAAGAAAACATTTAGGTGCTGTAAGGGCGGAAGTTCTCTGCTGCCCTCTCGTTTTGTCACTTCCAGGTCCTGAGCACGAAGGTAATATAGACACAACCATACCACCCTGCCAGTGATAGAGTTTCAGTTTGAGAGAGTGTCAGTATCTAGTCTGGACTCCTTAGAGCCTCTTTCTGTGAGCTCAGCACGTGGCCATTGCACGCTGTGCAAGTTCCCAGTCTTCTGTGTCCTGGTAACTGGTCCCAGTATTCCTGCCAGTCCTGCACCCAGTTCATCTTGGACCTGTATCTGCAATTCTATATATAGTGTGTCTTTCTGCCTTGGAATCGCTGCTTCAAGTTATCAGTGCACCATTACAGCCAGTATTGCACCTTGCCTCAGTAATCGTGCACCTGTCCAGTTTTACAACAGCAGTCTAATCATACAGACCTTTCTGCAAGTTCATCTCCATTCAGTACCTGCAATTCTGTATCCAGACTCCAAACAAACTTCTGCGAATCCTGCCAAATTCCAGCTCTGCTATCCAGAACTTACAGCCTGCAAGTTTAAGTTTCCCTCTGTAACCCAGCTCTGCTCTCATCAAACCTCTGCCATTAGCCCTGCTGTGTCAGTCACTCTGCAATTAACCCCTGCCTTACCCATACCTCCCAACTGTCCCGATTTTCGCGGGACAGTCCCGTTTTTTGGGGACTGTCCCGCTGTCCCACCCGCGGGCCACAGTGTACCGCGGTGGGGGGGTCAATTGGGAGGCTCTGTCAATCGCTGCTCTGCTTAGCAGAGCAGTGGTGAATAGACGCTGTGCGCATGCCACGCCCCCTTTTCGTAGGCCACGCCCCTTTTCAGGAGAGCGCGCGGCGAGTGTCCCGCTCCACAAAGTATCAAAGTTGGGAGGTATGCCTTACCAGCTGCATTTCTTCAGGTAAATTATCCTGTTAATACCTTGTGTACTCCTGTGCAGATACCAGATGACCCAGGCAGGGCAGTCAAGAGCTGGTCTGGGCCCACGTACTTTTCAAGGGGCATGGCCTAATCACAGGAGGTGTAGTCATGTACCCTTAGAAAAAAAATACTGAAAAAAATAGTATTTTAAAGCACCTCCATGGTCGCACTGCAGTCCAGTATACAGTAGAGATGAGCGGGTTCGGTTTCTCTGAATCCCGACCCGCACGAACTTCATGTTTTTTTTCACGGGTCCGAGCGACTCGGATCTTCCCGCCTTGCTCGGTTAACCCGAGCGCGCCCGAACGTCATCATGACGCTGTCGGATTCTCGCGAGACTCGGATTCTATATAAGGAGCCGCGCGTCGCCGCCATTTTCACACGTGCATTGAGATTGATAGGGAGAGGACGTGGCTGGCGTCCTCTCCATTTAGATTAGAAGAGAGAGAGAGAGAGAGAGAGATTGACTGATTTACTGGAGCTTAGGAGTACTGTAGAAGTGTAGAGAGTGCAGAGTTTACTAGTGACTGACCACAGTGACCACCAGACAGTGCAGTTTTATTTAATATATCCGTTCTCTGCCTGAAAAAAACGATACACACAGTGACTCAGTCACATACCATATCTGTGTGCACTGCTCAGCCCAGTGTGCTGCATCATCTATGTATATATATCTGACTGTGCTCAGCTCACACAGCTTATAATTGTGGGGGAGACTGGGGAGCACTGCAGTGCCAGTTATAGGTTATAGCAGGAGCCAGGAGTACATATTATATTAAAATTAAACAGTGCACACTTTTGCTGCAGGAGTGCCACTGCCAGTGTGACTGACCAGTGACCTGACCACACTGACCACCAGTATAGTTAGTAGTATACTATATTGTGTGATTGCCTGAAAAAGTTAAACACTCGTCGTGTGACTTCACTTGTGTGGTGGTGTTTTTTTTTTTATTCTATAAAAAACTCATTCTGCTGACAGACAGTGTCCAGCAGGTCCGTCATTATATAATATATACCTGTCCGGCTGCAGTAGTGATAAATATATATTTTTTATATCATTATTTATCATCCAGTCGCAGCAGACACAGTACGGTAGTTCACGGCTGTAGCTACCTCTGTGTCGGCACTCGGCAGTCCGTCCATAATTGTATACCACCTACCCGAGGTTTTTTTTTCTTTCTTCTTTATACATACATACTACTACATCTCTTTATCAACCAGTCTATATTAGCAGCAGACACAGTACGGTAGTTCACGGCTGTAGCTACCTCTGTGTCGGCACTCGGCAGTCCGTCCATAATTGTATACCACCTACCCGTGGTTTTTTTTTCTTTCTTCTTTATACATACATACTACTACATCTCTTTATCAACCAGTCTATATTAGCAGCAGACACAGTACAGTACGGTAGTTCACGGCTGTAGCTACCTCTGTGTCGGCACTCGGCAGTCCGTCCATAATTGTATACCACCTACCCGTGGTTTTTTTTTTCTTTCTTCTTTATACATACATACTACTACATCTCTTTATCAACCAGTCTATATTAGCAGCAGACACAGTACGGTAGTTCACGGCTGTAGCTACCTCTGTGTCGGCACTCGGCAGTCCGTCCATAATTGTATACCACCTACCCGTGGTTTTTTTTTCTTTCTTCTTTATACATACATACTACTACATCTCTTTATCAACCAGTCTATATTAGCAGCAGACACAGTACAGTACGGTAGTTCACGGCTGTAGCTACCTCTGTGTCGGCACTCGGCAGTCCGTCCATAATTGTATACCACCTACCCGTGGTTTTTTTTCTTTCTTCTTTATACATACATACTACTACATCTCTTTATCAACCAGTCTATATTAGCAGCAGACACAGTACAGTACGGTAGTTCACGGCTGTAGCTACCTCTGTGTCGGCACTCGGCAGTCCGTCCATAATTGTATACCACCTACCCGTGGTTTTTTTTTCTTTCTTCTTTATACATACATACTACTACATCTCTTTATCAACCAGTCTATATTAGCAGCAGACACAGTACAGTACGGTAGTCCACGGCTGTAGCTACCTCTGTGTCGGCACTCGGCAGTCCGTCCATAATTGTATACCACCTACCCGAGGTTTTTTTTTTCTTTCTTCTTTATACATACATACTACTACATCTCTTTATCAACCAGTCTATATTAGCAGCAGACACAGTACAGTACGGTAGTTCACGGCTGTAGCTACCTCTGTGTCGGCACTCGGCAGTCCGTCCATAATTGTATACCACCTACCCGTGGTTTTTTTTTCTTTCTTCTTTATACATACATACTACTACATCTCTTTATCAACCAGTCTATATTAGCAGCAGACACAGTACAGTACGGTAGTTCACGGCTGTAGCTACCTCTGTGTCGGCACTCGGCAGTCCGTCCATAATTGTATACCACCTACCCGTGGTTTTTTTTTCTTTCTTCTTTATACATACATACTACTACATCTCTTTATCAACCAGTCTATATTAGCAGCAGACACAGTACAGTACGGTAGTTCACGGCTGTAGCTACCTCTGTGTCGGCACTCGGCAGTCCGTCCATAATTGTATACTAGTATCCATCCATCTCCATTGTTTACCTGAGGTGCCTTTTAGTTGTGCCTATTAAAATATGGAGAACAAAAATGTTGAGGTTCCAAAATTAGGGAAAGATCAAGATCCACTTCCACCTCGTGCTGAAGCTGCTGCCACTAGTCATGGCCGAGACGATGAAATGCCAGCAACGTCGTCTGCCAAGGCCGATGCCCAATGTCATAGTACAGAGCATGTCAAATCCAAAACACCAAATATCAGTAAAAAAGGACTCCAAAACCTAAAATAAAATTGTCGGAGGAGAAGCGTAAACTTGCCAATATGCCATTTACCACACGGAGTGGCAAGGAACGGCTGAGGCCCTGGCCTATGTTCATGGCTAGTGGTTCAGCTTCACATGAGGATGGAGGCACTCAGCCTCTCGCTAGAAAAATGAAAAGACTCAAGCTGGCAAAAGCAGTAGCACCGCAAAGAACTGTGCGTTCTTCGAAATCCCAAATCCACAAGGAGAGTCCAATTGTGTTGGTTGCGATGCCTGACCTTCCCAACACTGGACGTGAAGAGCATGCGCCTTCCACCATTTGCACGCCCCCTGCAAGTGCTGGAAGGAGCACCCGCAGTCCAGTTCCTGATAGTCAGATTGAAGATGTCAGTGTTGAAGTACACCAGGATGAGGAGGATATGGGTGTTGCTGGCGCTGGGGAGGAAATTGACCAGGAGGATTCTGATGGTGAGGTGGTTTGTTTAAGTCAGGCACCCGGGGAGACACCTGTTGTCCGTGGGAGGAATATGGCCGTTGACATGCCTGGTGAAAATACCAAAAAAATCAGCTCTTCGGTGTGGAACTATTTCAACAGAAATGCGGACAACAGGTGTCAAGCCGTGTGTTCCCTTTGTCAAGCTGTAATAAGTAGGGGTAAGGACGTTAACCACCTCGGAACATCCTCCCTTATACGTCACCTGCAGCGCATTCATAATAAGTCAGTGACAAGTTCAAAAACTTTGGGTGACAGCGGAAGCAGTCCACTGACCAGTAAATCCCTTCCTCTTGTAACCAAGCTCACGCAAACCACCCCACCAACTCCCTCAGTGTCAATTTCCTCCTTCCCCAGGAATGCCAATAGTCCTGCAGGCCATGTCACTGGCAATTCTGACGAGTACTCTCCTGCCTGGGATTCCTCCGATGCATCCTTGCGTGTAACGCCTACTGCTGCTGGCGCTGCTGTTGTTGCTGCTGGGAGTCGATGGTCATCCCAGAGGGGAAGTCGTAAGACCACTTTTACTACTTCCACCAAGCAATTGACTGTCCAACAGTCCTTTGCAAGGAAGATGAAATATCACAGCAGTCATCCTACTGCAAAGCGGATAACTGAGGCCTTGGCATCCTGGGTGGTGAGAACCGTGGTTCCGGTATCCATCATTACTGCAGAGCCAACTAGAGACTTGTTGGAGGTACTGTGTCCCCGGTACCAAATACCATCTAGGTTCCATTTCTCTAGGCAGGCGATACCGAAAATTTACACAGACCTCAGAAAAAGAGTCACCAGTGTCCTAAAAAATGCAGCTGTACCCAATGTCCACTTAACCACGGACATGTGGACAAGTGGAGCAGGGCAGGGTCAGGACTATATGACTGTGACAGCCCACTGGGTAGATGTATGGACTCCCGCCGCAAGAACAGCAGCGGCGGCACCAGTAGCAGCATCTCGCAAACGCCAACTCTTTCCTAGGCAGGCTACGCTTTGTATCACCGGTTTCCAGAATACGCACACAGCTGAAAACCTCTTACGGCAACTGAGGAAGATTATCGCGGAATGGCTTACCCCAATTGGACTCTCCTGTGGATTTGTGGCATCGGACAACGCCAGCAATATTGTGTGTGCATTAAATATGGGCAAATTCCAGCACGTCCCATGTTTTGCACATACCTTGAATTTGGTGGTGCAGAATTATTTAAAAAACGACAGGGGCGTGCAAGAGATGCTGTCGGTGGCCAGAAGAATCGCGGGACACTTTCGGCGTACAGGCACCACGTACAGAAGACTGGAGCACCACCAAAAACTACTGAACCTGCCCTGCCATCATCTGAAGCAAGAAGTGGTAACGAGGTGGAATTCAACCCTCTATATGCTTCAGAGGTTGGAGGAGCAGCAAAAGGCCATTCAAGCCTATACAATTGAGCACGATATAGGAGGTGGAATGCACCTGTCTCAAGCGCAGTGGAGAATGATTTCAACGTTGTGCAAGGTTCTGCTGCCCTTTAAACTTGCCACACGTGAAGTCAGTTCAGACACTGCCAACCTGAGTCAGGTCATTCCCCTCATCAGGCTTTTGCAGAAGAAGCTGGAGACATTGAAGGAGGAGCTAACACGGAGCGATTCCGCTAGGCATGTGGGACTTGTGGATGGAGCCCTTAATTCGCTTAACAAGGATTCACGGGTGGTCAATCTGTTGAAATCAGAGCACTACATTTTGGCCACCGTGCTCGATCCTAGATTTAAAGCCTACCTTGGATCTCTCTTTCCGGCAGACACAAGTCTGCTGGGGTTGAAAGACCTGCTGGTGAGAAAATTGTCAAGTCAAGCGGAACGCGACCTGTCAACATCTCCTCCTTCACATTCTCCCGCAACTGGGGGTGCGAGGAAAAGGCTCAGAATTCCGAGCCCACCCGCTGGCGGTGATGCAGGGCAGTCTGGAGCGACTGCTGATGCTGACATCTGGTCCGGACTGAAGGACCTGACAACGATTACGGACATGTCGTCTACTGTCACTGCATATGATTCTCTCACCATTGAAAGAATGGTGGAGGATTATATGAGTGACCGCATCCAAGTAGGCACGTCACACAGTCCATACTTATACTGGCAGGAAAAAGAGGCAATTTGGAGGCCATTGCACAAACTGGCTTTATTCTACCTAAGTTGCCCTCCCACAAGTGTGTACTCCGAAAGAGTGTTTAGTGCCGCCGCTCACCTTGTCAGCAATCGGCGTACGAGGTTACATCCAGAAAATGTGGAGAAGATGATGTTCATTAAAATGAATTATAATCAATTCCTCCGCGGAGACATTGACCAGCAGCAATTGCCTCCACAAAGTACACAGGGAGCTGAGATGGTGGATTCCAGTGGGGACGAATTGATAATCTGTGAGGAGGGGGATGTACACGGTGATATATCGGAGGATGATGATGAGGTGGACATCTTGCCTCTGTAGAGCCAGTTTGTGCAAGGAGAGATTAATTGCTTCTTTTTTGGGGGGGGTCCAAACCAACCCGTCATATCAGTCACAGTCGTGTGGCAGACCCTGTCACTGAAATGATGGGTTGGTTAAAGTGTGCATGTCCTGTTTTGTTTATACAACATAAGGGTGGGTGGGAGGGCCCAAGGACAATTCCATCTTGCACCTCTTTTTTCTTTTATTTTTCTTTGCGTCATGTGCTGTTTGGGGAGGGTTTTTTGGAAGGGACATCCTGCGTGACACTGCAGTGCCACTCCTAAATGGGCCCGGTGTTTGTGTCGGCCACTAGGGTCGCTTATCTTACTCACACAGTCAGCTACCTCATTGCGCCTCTTTTTTTCTTTGCGTCATGTGCTGTTTGGGGAGTGTTTTTTGGAAGGGCCATCCTGCGTGACACTGCAGTGCCACTCCTAGATGGGCCCGGTGTTTGTGTCGGCCACTAGGGTCGCTAATCTTACTCACACAGCTACCTCATTGCGCCTCTTTTTTTCTTTGCGTCATGTGCTGTTTGGGGAGTGTTTTTTGGAAGGGCCATCCTGCGTGACACTGCAGTGCCACTCCTAGATGGGCCCGGTGTTTGTGTTGGCCACTAGGGTCGCTAATCTTACTCACACAGCTACCTCATTGCGCCTCTTTTTTTCTTTGCGTCATGTGCTGTTTGGGGAGGGTTTTTTGGAAGGGACATCCTGCGTGACACTGCAGTGACACTCCTAAATGGGCCCGGTGTTTGTGTCGGCCACTAGGGTCGCTAATCTTACTCACACAGCTACCTCATTGCGCCTCTTATTTTCTTTGCGTCATGTGCTGTTTGGGGAGGGTTTTTTGGAAGGGACATCCTGCGTGACACTGCAGTGACACTCCTAAATGGGCCCGGTGTTTGTGTCGGCCACTAGGGTCGCTAATCTTACTCACACAGCTACCTCATTGCGCCTCTTTTTTTCTTTGCGTCATGTGCTGTTTGGGGAGGGTTTTTTGGAAGGGACATCCTGCGTGACACTGCAGTGCCACTCCTAGATGGGCCCGGTGTTTGTGTCGGCCACTAGGGTCGCTAATCTTACTCACACAGCTACCTCATTGCGCCTCTTATTTTCTTTGCGTCATGTGCTGTTTGGGGAGGGTTTTTTGGAAGGGACATCCTGCGTGACACTGCAGTGACACTCCTAAATGTGCCCGGTGTTTGTGTCGGCCACTAGGGTCGCTTATCTTACTCACACAGTCAGCTACCTCATTGCGCCTCTTTTTTTCTTTGCGTCATGTGCTGTTTGGGGAGGGTTTTTTGGAAGGGCCATCCTGCGTGACACTGCAGTGCCACTCCTAGATGGGCCCGGTGTTTGTGTCGGCCACTAGGGTCGCTTATCTTACTCACACAGTCAGCTACCTCATTGCGCCTCTTATTTTCTTTGCGTCATGTGCTGTTTGGGGAGGGTTTTTTGGAAGGGACATCCTGCGTGACACTGCAGTGACACTCCTAAATGGGCCCGGTGTTTGTGTCGGCCACTAGGGTCGCTAATCTTACTCACACAGCTACCTCATTGCGCCTCTTATTTTCTTTGCGTCATGTGCTGTTTGGGGAGGGTTTTTTGGAAGGGACATCCTGCGTGACACTGCAGTGACACTCCTAAATGGGCCCGGTGTTTGTGTCGGCCACTAGGGTCGCTAATCTTACTCACACAGCTACCTCATTGCGCCTCTTTTTTTCTTTGCGTCATGTGCTGTTTGGGGAGGGTTTTTTGGAAGGGACATCCTGCGTGACACTGCAGTGCCACTCCTAGATGGGCCCGGTGTTTGTGTCGGCCACTAGGGTCGCTAATCTTACTCACACAGCTACCTCATTGCGCCTCTTATTTTCTTTGCGTCATGTGCTGTTTGGGGAGGGTTTTTTGGAAGGGACATCCTGCGTGACACTGCAGTGACACTCCTAAATGGGCCCGGTGTTTGTGTCGGCCACTAGGGTCGCTTATCTTACACACACAGTCAGCTACCTCATTGCGCCTCTTTTTTTCTTTGCGTCATGTGCTGTTTGGGGAGGGTTTTTTGGAAGGGCCATCCTGCGTGACACTGCAGTGCCACTCCTAGATGGGTCCGGTGTTTGTGTCGGCCACTAGGGTCGCTTATCTTACTCACACAGTCAGCTACCTCATTGCGCCTCTTTTTTTCTTTGCGTCATGTGCTGTTTGGGGAGGGTTTTTTGGAAGGGACATCCTGCGTGACACTGCAGTGCCACTCCTAGATGGGCCAGGTGTTTGTGTCGGCCACTAGGGTCGCTTAGCTTAGTCATCCAGCGACCTCGGTGCAAATTTTAGGACTAAAAATAATATTGTGAGGTGTGAGGTATTCAGAATAGACTGAAAATGAGTGGAAATTATGGTTTTTGAGGTTAATAATAATATGGGATCAAAATGACCCCCAAATTCTATGATTTAAGCTGTTTTTTAGGGTTTTTTGAAAAAAACACCCGAATCCAAAACACACCCGAATCCGACAAAAAAAATTCGGTGAGGTTTTGCCAAAACGCGGTCGAACCCAAAACACGGCCGCGGAACCGAACCCAAAACCAAAACACAAAACCCGAAAAATTTCAGGCGCTCATCTCTAGTATACAGCAGTGTGTGCTTGGCTGAGGAGAAGAGCTGCAGCTGCTGCTGCTAGGTAAGGGGGAGGGGGCCTGGGCCCCTACTGGTCCCTCACTGGGCCCCTCAATCAGACCTGGGCTTGGGTAATTTGTACCCCCCCCCTCTCTCAGCACCACTGGACTCAGGCCCTTGCGGGGTTTCCTGGTGAATACCCCCCGGTGTTCTGTGTCACACCAACCACCTTGTGTCTGCTTCCAGAATACAGGTGCTTCCTAACACACTCACACTGGGGTTTATGTTTAATAGTGGCACGCATTGTGCCACTATAACACTTCCTGCTTTGCCTCTTTATTGAGGCGAAGCAGAAAGGGATATTGACAAGATGTACTAACACCTTGTCTGCCGAACCACCCTCTGGCGATGTCTTCCTGAGCGCAGAGCGCATCAACTTTAATGTTGATGCGCTGTGTCTCATTCCCGGCCGGCTCCTGTACATGCGCGGAATCTCGCTACTCCAGCAAGATCCCCAGCGCAGTCCAGAGCTGGCACACGCCACTGCCAGGGACAGCTCTATCCCTGCTTTAGTTAATGGGCATCGACATCAGGTGTTGGAACAGTCCATACATTAGACGCGCATATCGGACTGCAATCTTATAGATAGTAGTGTCGATATGGACAGGGGTGCATAGCACCCGTCACTGGGCACAGATCGCGGCTATCATACATGCGGGGGAGCTCGTAATGGGCGGGATGTATTAACATACATTGCCGCCCCTCGCCGTGATGCTAATCGCATATGTACTAACCTATGCGATTAACATCGCAATGTGGCGACGGAGGCCCCCCCAGTGTGAAGTGGTGTGCGAGGGTCTCCGTCACATACCTGGGCTCTCCCTCTCCTCCCTGGCTGGGAATCAGGCAGCAGGCTGTCCTGGGCACATCATCCTCCTCCTCCTCCCTGCAGCCGGAAGGACCTCTAGCTGTGTTGCTAGGGAGAGGAGTAGTTTAGCTTCTGGGACTAGGGCTGCCTGGAAGAAGGTATGCCAGGGGAAGGGGGGTCAGCGTCTGCGGAGGTGGCGGGATGCGGCGGCTGGTGATTTGAAGCCCATAGACTTCTATAGGGTATTGCCATCCAAAGATGGCGATACCCTCAGGGGCAAAAACGCGGCGGCCAGGGGTTAGTACATATGAAAATGCGATAAAACCCCCATTTTACTTTTCTTACATCTTGCCCAATGTGCGCTGATCCTGCTTCCCACCCTATAGCGACTGTTATTACATCAAACCCATTGTGTGGAGTAACAGAGCAGCTGCCAGGAAGGAGACATTGTCTGTCTAGGGTTAGGCTGCGATCCGGTGGGTTAGGGTTAAGCTGCATCCTGAAAGGTTGGGGTTAGGCTGTGGGGAAGGGTGGTTAGGGTTAAGGGTTAGGATACTTGGGGGTGTTAAGTTTAGGCAACCAGGACGGGGGTTAGGTTTATGCACCTCCGGGGGGTGGTAAGGTTTAGGCACTAAGGGGGAAGGTTAGGGTTAGGCTGCGGATAGGAGGGTTAGGAGTGTAGGGAGAGGTGATAACATTATGTTGAATTGTTTAGCTCCGGGAGCTCCTTCCCGACGCTAACCTTCCCAATGGTCACAAAACTGCTCTCAGTATTGTATGGTAGGAGCCAAACCATAAAAAACTCTCTGTATTGTATGGCAGTCACAAAAAGGCTCTCTGTTGTATGGCTGTCACAAAAATTACTGTATTGTTTGGTAGTCACACCTAAATGTTTTCTGTATTATTGACTGACTGGACTTAGCGTGGTGGCTTACAGGGCGAAGCTGGAGGCTGAGTCTTTGCGGAGTGGGGGTTTCTGATGCTCAGTGCATTGGCTAGGGTGGCAGCTGGCTGTGTGCTCTTTGTTTTCACAGCTGGGATGTGTGTTCTGTGTTTCCAGGGAAAGGTTGTCTGTGTGCTCTGTGTTCTCTGGCTTTTTGTTCTCGCAGTGGCAGGGGTTCAGGGAGGAGGAACTACCCATTTGGCATCTTCACATCTGTATGCATTGGCTGCGGTACACAGCCACCAGGTGCAGAGGATTTCCTTTGGCATGCTTCAGAGAGGGGCCAAGGATGGTCGCATTATCATAGAGCTCCCATCCTCTGCTCCACAGTTGCTATGCTCTACTATGGAGCTCCTCTGCCAACAGTCCCTGGACAGGACCAGGCACCACTTCTATTGCACCCGACTGCAGCCGCCTTGGAGCTGCTCTCTGACCATGGCACTATTGTACTGTACTTCCCCAGCTATCTACCACTACCCCCAGCACTTTCCATAGTACTGCCTACCCCCTCCTTACCCCAGTTGCTATTACCCCCTCCCTACTCTCCAGTACTGCCTATTCTAATAAACCTCCTTGCTTCCAGTACTGCCATAGCTACTATCCACCCTCACCACCTCCCTACCCTCAGTGCTGCCTGCCTCTAACCCCCTTCTCCCCCCACCCAGTACTGCCACAGCTGCTATCTACCCTTAGCCCCACCCTACCCTCAGCACTGCTGGTCCCTAGCCCCCTTCTTGTCCTCCCAGCAATGCCCCATCTGCTGCATGACTTCACCCCCCCAATAATATGTGATGGTACCCAGAAATGGTGAAATATTACCCCAATTGCTCAAAGAGAGGGGTTCCTGGGACCCACAACTTTTTTTATAAATGCGTGGCCAATTAAAATGGGGGCGTGATACACATGGGGCCAGATACACATATGACCCCAATAGTGCAGTGCCAAATACACATATGCCCCCAATAGTGCCAGATATTCCCCCACAGTGCCAGATAGAAATATGCTCCTACACTGCAAGATATTTATTTATTATTTATTTATTACCAGTTATTTATATAGCGCACACATATTCCGCAGCGCTTTACAGAGAATTGGCCATTCACATCAGTCCCTGCCCCAGTGGAGCTTACAATCTATATTCCCTATCACATGTACACACAGACACATTCATGCTAGGGTTAATTTTGTATATGCCCCCACAGTGCCAGATACACATATGCCCCCACAGTGACGGGTACACACATGCCCCCCCGTATCAGATATGCCCACTCAGTGTCAGAGAAATATGCCACCAGAATGCCAGGTACACACATGCCCCCACAGTGCCAGATATGCACCCCACTGTGCCAGGTTCACACATGCCCCCACAGTGCCAGGTTCACACATGCCCCCCACAGTGCTGCTCACCGCTGCTTGCTGCTGTTTGTGTCAGGGGTGGAGAGCGTAGTGCGGCTCTCCTGCCCCTCAGTGCTCCGTCTGGTGGCAGCATGTATCTCAAACCAGGCGCCGCTTCATGAGCCAATCAAAGCTCAGGAGCCGCTGCTGCCAGTCTGCGAGCTCTGATTGGCTCACGAACCGGCAGCTGACTTGAGATCCTACATGCCACCACCGAACTGAGCAATGTGGGGCTGGAGAGGTGCGTGCTGCGCTCTCCTCCCCTGACACACACAGCAGCGGCTGCAAGTAAGGTGGATGGCCGGCAGTACTGCATACCGGCTGTCAATTTCATACCAGCACGCAGTACCGCCCCATACCGCCATACTTGTAGCACTGATATAACCCACCCAAATCTGAATCTCTCTGCACATGTTGCATCTGCCCCATCTGCAGTGCAATGCGGTTTTGCCTATTAGTGTGCTTTTTTGATTTGCTAACAAACCTGAGTTGTCCCCTTAGACCAGGCATTCTCAACCACGGTCCTCAAGGCACACCAACAGTGCAGGTTTTAGTAATATCCAGGCTGCAGCACAGGGGATGCGGTCAAGATGCCGCTGGCCGGAATCCCAGCGGTCGAAATACCGACGCCGGAATCCCGACCGCCACAATCCCGACATATTCTCCCTCCGTGGGTGTCCACGACACCCATAGATGGAGAATATAATAGTGTGCCGAGCGTAGCGAGGCACCGTGCCCGCAGCGTGGCTACCGAAGCGAGCCCGCAAGGGGCTTCATTCCGCTCGCCACCCCTGTCGGGATTGTGTGGTCGGGATTCTGGCGTCGGGATTTCAACCGCCGGCATTTAGTACTGATCCCGTAGCACAGATGGTTAAATCAAAATAACTGAGCTACTTATTAAGTCACCTGTGCTGAAGCCTGGATACCACTAAAACCTGCATTGTTAGTGTGCCTTGAGGACCGTGGTTGGGAATGCCTGCCTTATACAATAGACAGTTTTGTATTCTTAAATAAGAATGTCATGTTTCCAGCCATTTCTTTCCTGGTCTCACTAGCAGAAGTACCGAGTGTAGTGTGTCAGTCAAGTGAGAACTATAATATAAATCATACTTGCCTACCTGACCCTCTCCATGAGGGAGAAAATGCTCTGTTCCTGGACTTTCCTGGTAATGTATGATAGCCATCACCTGTGGTGAGCTAGTTAATTGATAAGAAAGGTGTTTCACCACAGGTGATGGCAATCATACATTACCAGGAAAGTCCAGGAACAGAGCATTTTCTCCCTCATGGAAAGGGTCAGGTAGGAAAGTATGATATAAATTCTAGGCAATTGTGTTGGTATGTGGTTAACATCCCGGCTTATTCCACCCGAGGGGGAATAAAATACCTCATCCCTGACTAAGCTGTCTGTAGTACAGTGAAACACGCATGTAGGAACAGCGTGTCCACGTGTCTAAACTAAATAATGTTATAATCAAAAATATATTGTGACAATTATATGTGAATGTCAACTTCTGCTGAATGTTATAGGCCAGGGGTTCTCAAACTCGGTCCTCAGGACCCCACACAGTGCATGTTCTGCAGGTAACCCAGAAGGTGCACAGGTGTATTAATTACTCACAGACACATTTTAAAAGGTCCACAGGTGGAGCTAATTATTTCATTTGCAATTCTGTGAGGAGACCTGCAAAACATGCACTGTGTGGGGTCCTGAGGACCGAGTTTGAGAACCTGTGTTATAGGCCGATAATAGATGCAATATACCGCTGTAGCATTCTCAGTATCAATTTGAACAGCAACGGAGATATCCTTAATTTTTGCAGCGGGGTACACTGTGTTCCACAGGGAATACATCGGGGTCTACAGTTGGATCTTGATCCAGAGGCACCAACAGTCTAAAGCTTTGACTGTTCCCAGGATGCATTGCATAGCCTCCTCTATAACCTCACCTCCAGACACTGGAGCTCAGTTTGTAAGTTGATGCCTGCATAGCAGGTCACCTAATGGGGGGCTGCGCTAGGCAGCCCTGAAAAGAGCTTATTAGAAGACTTCAAGGGCCGCAGCACTTTCTATGTCAGTCTGACATGCTGTGCTGCAGCTCCATCACCTCCCCAGCAGCGCTGTATACTCCCGTGGCTGGGTTCCCGGGTACTTGCAGCGGAGGCGCACCAGCTCACAGGCACACCACCGCTGCCTCTCTCCAGGATTGCGTGGCTGCACATCGGAGAGGAGGTAAGACGGTCCCCCAGGTGGGACGCGCCGGTAAATCCCAGTCCCAGGAGACAGACCACACCGCTGGCGTGGACACTGTACTGCACCCCCCTCACTCCCTGACAGAGATTTTGGCGCCATCTTTACACAAGTAGCTGTGGCTGATTTCCGGGACTGCAGGGCAATGTCTCCTCTGTAAATCCGCCTGTCTCATCAGAGTTGTGAATTCAGTCACTTGAGTATTCTGCATGTCATTTTAGACAGTGTTAGTTAAGAACAAGTGTACTTCTACTTGAATATTTAGTACAAGTATTCTGAGATATACATCCAGTATCTACTGTGCATTGTTATATCTGTGTGTGTGTGTGTGTGTGTGTGTGTGTGTGTGTGTGTGTGTGTGTGTGTGTGTATATATATATATATATATATATATATTTCTCTGACGTCCTAGTGGATGCTGGGGACTCCGTCAGGACCATGGGGATAGCGGCTCCGCAGGAGACAGGGCACAAAATTTAAAAGTTTGACCACTAGGTGGTGTGTACTGGCTCCTCCCCCTATGACCCTCCTCCAAGCCTCAGTTAGGTTTTTGTGCCCGTCCGAGCAGGGTGCAATCTAGGTGGCTCTCATAAAGAGCTGCTTAGAGTAAAAGTTTTGATAGTTTTATTATTTTCAGTGAGTCCTGCTGGCAACAGGCTCACTGCAACGAGGGACCTAGGGGAGAAGAAGTGAACTCACCTGCGTGCAGGATGGATTTGCTTCTTAGGCTACTGGACACTAGCTCCAGAGGGACGATCACAGGTACAGCCTGAATGGGTCACCGGAGCCGCGCCGCCGACCCCCTTGCAGATGCCGAAGTAAGAAGAGGTCCAGAAACCGGCGGCTGAAGGCTTTTCAGTCTTCATGAGGTAGCGCACAGCACTGCAGCTGTGCGCCATTGCGCTCAGGCACACTTCACACCGGCGGTCACTGAGGGTGCAGGGCGCTGGGGGGGGGCGCCCTGGGCAGCAATGTTAATACCTTTCTGGCTAAAAAGAATACATCACATATAGTCCATGAGGCTATATGGATGTATTTCACCCCTGCCAGGTCTCAGAAAAACCGGGAGAAGAGCCCGCCGGAATAGGGGGCGGGGCCTATCTCCTCAGCACACAGCGCCATTTTCCTACACAGCTCCGCTGCTAGGAAGGCTCCCAGGCTCTCCCCTGCACTGCACTACAGAAACAGGGTAAAAAACAGAGAGGGGGGGCATTTTTTGGTGATATTATATATATTTAAGCAGCTATAAGGAAACAACACTTATATAAGGTTGTTCCTATATAATTATAGCGCTTTGGTGTGTGCTGGCAAACTCTCCCTCTGTCTCCCCAAAGGGCTAGTGGGGTCCTGTCTTCTATCAGAGCATTCCCTGTGTGTCTGCTGTGTGTCGGTACGTGTGTGTCGACATGTATGAGGACGATGTTGGTGTGGAGGCGGAGCAATTGCCGGTAATGGTGATGTCACCCCCTAGGGAGTCGACACCGGAATGGATGGCTTTGTTTATGGAATTACGTGATAATGTCAGCACGCTGCAAAAGTCGGTTGACGACATGAGACGACCGGCAAACCAGTTAGTACCTGTACAGCCGTCTCAAACACCGTCAGGGGCTGTAAAACGCCCTTTGCCTCAGTCGGTCGACACAGACCCAGACACGGACACCGAATCTAGTGTCGATGGTGAAGAAACGAACGTATTTTCCAGTAGGGCCACACGTTATATGATCACGGCAATGAAGGAGGCTTTGCATATCTCTGATACTGCAAGTACCACAAAAAGGGGTATTATGTGGGGTCTGAAAAAACTACCTGTAGTTTTTCCTGAATCAGAGGAATTGAATGACGTGTGTGATGAAGCGTGGGTTACCCCTGATAAAAAACTGCTAATTTCAAAGAAGTTATTGGCGTTATACCCTTTCCCGCCAGAGGTTAGGGCGCGCTGGGAAACACCCCCTAGGGTGGACAAGGCGCTCACACGTTTATCCAAACAAGTGGCGTTACCGTCTCCTGATACGGCCGCCCTCAAGGATCCAGCTGATAGGAGGCTGGAAAATACTCTAAAAAGTATATACACACATACTGGTGTTATACTGCGACCAGCAATCGCCTCAGCCTGGATGTGCAGTGCTGGGGTGGCTTGGTCGGATTCCCTGACTGAAAATATTGATACCCTGGATAGGGACAGTATTTTATTGACTATAGAGCAATTAAAGGATGCATTCCTTTATATGCGAGATGCACAGAGGGATATCTGCACTCTGGCATCAAGAGTAAGTGCGATGTCCATATCTGCCAGAAGAAGTCTATGGACACGACAGTGGTCAGGCGATGCGGATTCCAAACGGCATATGGAAGTATTGCCGTATAAAGGGGAGGAATTATTTGGGGTCGGTCTATCGGATTTGGTAGCCACGGCAACAGCCGGGAAGTCCACCTTTTTACCTCAAGTCCCCTCCCAGCAGAAAAAGACGCAGTCTTTTCAGCCGCAGTCCTTTCGTTCCTATAAGAACAAGCGAGCAAAAGGACATTCATATTTGCCCCGAGGCAAAGGAAAGGGTAAGAGACTGCAGCAAGCAGCCCCTTCCCAGGAGCAGAAGTCCTCCCCGGCTTCTGCAAAGGCCTCAGCATGACGCTGGGACCTTACAAGCGGACTCAGGGGCGGTGGGGGGTCGCCTCAAGAATTTCAGCGCACAGTGGGCTCACTCGCAGGTGGACCCCTGGATCCTGCAGGTAGTATCTCAGGGTTACAGGTTGGAATTCGAGAAGTCTCCCCCTCGCCGGTTCCTAAAATCTGCTTTGCCAACGTCTCCCTCAGACAGGGCGACGGTATTGGAAGCCATTCACAAGCTGTATTCTCAGCAGGTGATAATCAAGGTACCCCTTCTACAACAGGGAAAGGGGTATTACTCCACGCTATTTGTGGTACCGAAGCCGGACGGCTCGGTAAGACCTATTCTAAATCTGAAATCTCTGAACCTGTACATACAAAAATTCAAGTTCAAGATGGAGTCACTCAGAGCAGTGATAGCGAATCTGGAAGAAGGGGATTTTATGGTGTCCTTGGACATCAAGGATGCTTACCTTCATGTCCCAATTTGCCCTTCACACCAAGGGTACCTCAGGTTCGTGGTACAAAACTGTCATTATCAGTTTCAGACGCTGCCGTTTGGATTGTCCACGGCACCCAGGGTCTTTACCAAGGTAATGGCCGAAATGATGATCCTTCTTCGAAGAGAAGGCGTATTAATTATCCCTTACTTGGACGATCTCCTGATAAGGGCAAGATCCAGAGAACAGCTGGAGGTCGGAGTAGCACTAACTCAAGTAGTGCTCCAACAGCACGGGTGGTTTCTGAATTTTCCAAAATCCCAACTGATCCCGATGACACGTCTGCTGTTCCTAGGGATGATTCTGGACACTGTTCAGAAAAAGGTATTTCTTCCGGAGGAGAAAGCCAGGGAGTTATCCGAACTCGTCAGGAACCTCCTAAAACCAGGGACAGTGTCTGTGCATCAATGCACAAGAGTCCTGGGAAAAATGGTGGCTTCTTACGAAGCGATTCCATTCGGCAGATTCCATGCACGAATTTTTCAGTGGGATCTGCTAGACAAATGGTCTGGATCGCATCTGCAGATGCATCAGCGGATAAAATTGTCGACAAGGACAAGGGTCTCTCTGCTATTGTGGTTGCAGAGTGCTCATCTGTTAGAGGGCCGCAGATTCGGCATACAGAACTGGGTCCTAGTGACCACGGATGCCAGCCTGAGAGGCTGGGGAGCGGTCACACAAGGAAGAAACTTCCAGGGCGTGTGGTCAAGCCTGGAAACGTCTCTTCACATAAATATACTGGAACTAAGAGCAATCTACAATGCTCTAAGCCTGGCAAAACCTCTGCTTCAGGGTCAGCCGGTGTTGATCCAGTCGGACAACATCACGGCAGTCGCCCACGTAAACAGACAGGGCGGCACAAGAAGCAGGAGGGCAATGGCAGAAGCTGCAAGGATTCTTCGCTGGGCGGAAAATCATGTGATAGCACTGTCAGCAGTGTTCACCACATGATTGTAGTCCATTGGGAAAGACCAATGGTGGACATGATGGCGTCCCGCCTCAACAAAAAACTGGACAGGTATTGCGCCAGGTCAAGAGACCCTCAGGCAATAGCTGTGGACGCTCTGGTAACACCATGGGTGTACCAGTCAGTGTATGTGTTCCCTCCTCTGCCTCTCATACCCAAGGTACTGAGAATTATACGGCAAAGGGGAGTAAGAACGATACTAGTGGCTCCGGACTGGCCAAGAAGGACTTGGTACCCGGAACTTCAGGAGATGCTCACGGAAGATCCGTGGCCTCTACCTCTAAGAAGGGATCTGCTTCAGCAGAGACCGTGTCTATTCCAAGACTTACCGCGGCTGCGTTTGACGGCATGGCGGTTGAACGCCGGATCCTAAGGGAAAAAGGCATTCCGGAAGAGGTCATCGCTACCCTGGTCAAAGCCAGGAAGGAGGTGACTGCACAACATTATCACCGCATTTGGAGAAAATATGTTGCATGGTGTGAGGCCAGGAAGGCCCCGACAGAGGAATTTCAACTGGGTCGATTCCTACATTTCCTGCAAACAGGATTATCTATGGGCCTCAAATTAGGGTCCATTAAGGTTCAAATTTCGGCCCTGTCGATTTTCTTCCAGAAAGAATTGGCTTCAGTTCCTCAAGTCCAGACTTTTGTAAAAGGAGTACTACATATACAGCCCCCGGTTGTGCCCCCAGTGACACCGTGGGATCTCAATGTAGTTTTGGATTTTCTCAAATCCCATTGGTTTGAGCCACTCAAATCGGTAGATTTGAAATATCTTACATGGAAAGTAACCATGCTACTGGCCCTGGCTTCAGCCAGGAGAGTGTCGGAATTGGCGGCTTTATCGTATAAAAGCCCATATCTGATTTTCCATTCGGACGGGGCAGAATTGAGGACGCGTCCTCATTTTCTGCCTAAGGTGGTATCAGCGTTTCACCTGAACCAGCCTATTGTGGTGCCTGCGGCTACTAGCGATTTGGAGGATTCCAAGTTGCTGGACGTTGTCAGAGCATTGAAAATATATATTTCAAGGACGGCTGGAGTCAGAAAATCTGACTCGCTGTTTATACTGTATGCACCCAACAAGCTGGGTGCTCCTGCTTCTAAGCAGACGATTGCTCGTTGGATTTGTAGCACAATTCAACTGGCACATTCTGTGGCAGGCCTGCCACAGCCTAAATCTGTCAATGCCCACTCCACAAGGAAGGTGGGCTCATCTTGGGCGGCTGCCCGAGGGGTCTCGGCATTACAACTCTGCCGAGCAGCTACGTGGTCAAGGGAGAACACGTTTGTAAAATTCTACAAATTTGATACCCTGGCTAAGGAGGACCTGGAGTTCTCTCATTCGGTGCTGCAGAGTCATCCGCACTCTCCCGCCCGTTTGGGAGCTTTGGTATAATCCCCATGGTCCTGACGGAGTCCCAAGCATCCACTAGGACGTCAGAGAAAATAAGAATTTACTCACCGGTAATTCTATTTCTCGTAGTCCGTAGTGGATGCTGGGCGCCCATCCCAAGTGCGGATTGTCTGCAATACTTGTACATAGTTATTGTTACAAAAAAATCGGGTTGTTTATTGTTGTGAGCCATCTTTTCAGAGGCTCCTACGTTATCATACTGTTAACTGGGTTCAGATCACAAGTTGTACGGTGTGATTGGTGTGGCTGGTATGAGTCTTACCCGGGATTCAAAATCCTTCCTTATTGTGTACGCTCGTCCGGGCACAGTATCCTAACTGAGGCTTGGAGGAGGGTCATAGGGGGAGGAGCCAGTACACACCACCTAGTGGTCAAACTTTTAAATTTTGTGCCCTGTCTCCTGCGGAGCCGCTATCCCCATGGTCCTGACGGAGTCCCCAGCATCCACTACGGACTACGAGAAATAGAATTACCGGTGAGTAAATTCTTATTATATGTATGTGTGTATATATATATATATATATATATATATATATATAACCAACAGCAGGTCCGTCTCTCCCAGTATTAGCGGTACTGCGCCGGGTGCCTCCACAGAGTAAAGGACATGTGTAAATAGCTGGTGCGGCACTCCAGGCGACGAAAAAACTCAGAGCCAATGCATCACGTTTAAGGACAACAACGTTTCAATGCCTTTATTCCGGCATTAACCTGATGAAAATGCCGGAATAAAGGCATTGAAACGTTGTTGTCCTTAAACGTGATGCATTGGCTCTGAGTTTTTTCGTCGCCTGGAGTGCCGCACCAGCTATTTACACATATATATATATAATGCTGATACGAGCCGTCACTCCGTGCTGGAAAAGTTGATAACTGGTGCCCTCAGTGAAAGGATAATAGTAAGCGTGGAGACTGCGGCACTCATATAAGTAAACAAGTTTAAATGAACAAGTGTTGTTCACTGAAGCATATCAAATAATTACAGATGCCTTAACAAGGCCGACGTTTCGGTGCTGCAAGCACCGTTTTCAAGGCAGTCATGAATACAGAATAAAGGTGCTAACAAAATAGACAAACACAAATAACTCACCTAAATAGGGAGCAGCCATCGCGCCGCAGGAGAGCCGGGACCGGCGTCCGCTTCCGCCAGCCGCAGCTGCGTGTGCGTCACATCCGGTGACGTCAGCCGGCATCCACTCTGGTTACCGTGGCGACGCGTCCCGAAGTCATGGCAACGCATCTGAAAGTTATGTTTCTTTTAGTATCTAAGTTTGTTTACCACTTAGAAGACTTATACATTTATCACACACTGTGGCTAATTCCAATGTGATTACTTTGCAGTGCGCCGCATGGGGGGCTCGGGAGATGAGTCAGCGGCTCTACACATGCGGCCAGGCTTTCAGACGCGTTGCCATGACTTCGGGTAGACTTTTGTCTAACCAATGATTGATTTAATTGTATCTGGGTAGACAGAGTGTCCGCCAAAGGCGGATTAACTGCAGAGACAATGGCCCTCATTCCGAGTTGATCGCTAGCTGCCGTTGTGCTGTGTGAACAACGCAGCTAGCGATCAACTCGGAATGAGGGCCATTGTCTCTGTAGTTAATCCGCCCTTGGCGGACACTCTGTCTACCCAGATACAATTAAATCAATCTTTGGTTAGACAAAAGTCTACCCCACGCCCCTCTGGGTTCAAGGAGTTATCTAAGCGAGCCGCTTCCTCACAATCCACTAATATTTCAGATAATTCATCTGATGAGGATGGGGAATATACTGATCCATCAGACACTGATACAGTCACTTCTGACGAGGACCCTTCAACTCAGGTTGATGTTCCTGACCTAGTGGAGGCTATTAAACTGATTCTACAAATTGATGATGAGGTAGATCCCACTACTGCGTCTAAGAAACCTGATAAGTTCAAATGTCAGAAGGTTACTAAAGTAGTCTTACCACATTCTGACCATTTCATTTAAATAAGTCAGGAATCCTGGTCATCTCCAGGAAAGAAATACTCCCTGTCTAAAAATATGCTAGCTCGTTATCCTATCCCTGCGGAGTTGAGTAACAAGTGGGAAACTCCACCGCCGGTGGACTCTCATGTCGCCCTTCTTGTGGTGTCATCTACTCTGCCTGTCACCACTGTCACCTCACTGAAGGAACTGACGGATAAGCGCGTGGAGGGATGCATGAAGTCTATTTACTCCCTTACCGGTGCGGTACATACTGTAGGCCCACTATAGCAGCCTCCTGGGCCACAAAAGTGATTGAAGCATGGGTTCAGGCAATAGAGGATGAGCTGCCTCAGGATACTTCTGACCCTGCCAGACAATATCTGTCTCATACTGTATTACTACTGCCTCCCATTATATTCAGGAGGCGACCTCTGAGGCAGGTGTAATGGCGGCCAAGGCGTCTACTACATCTATACTGGCTCGCCGAATTCTGTGATACTGTGAATTCTGTGGAAGGTAGACCTAGACTCCAAAAAGACCTTGGAGGTGCTTTTAAGGGGAGACATCTTAACTGGAGAAGATCTGAATAGGATTGTGACTGACTTGGCAACTGCTAAGACTGCGTTTCTCCCAAGTACTAATCCTTCTGTACCAAAGGCAAAGAGTACCACTTTTCATTCCTTTTGACCTCCAGGGAAAGCAAAGGGTCAGGCGTACCCAAGACAAGCTCGTATTTCCAAACCTAAACAATCTTGGAGAATCTCTTTTGCCGATAAACATTCTGGAATTGCGGACAGTGTTCAATGCTTTGAATCTGGTCCTGCCTCTGGTACAGAACAGGCCTGTTCAAGTACAATCAGACAACACCACCACGGTGGCATACATAAATCATCAAGGCAGCACTCGAAGCCGTATGGCAATAATGAAAGTGTCAATAATCCTTCGTTGGGCAGAACGCCATCTGCCAGCAATATCGGTAGTGTTCATTCCCGGAGTCCTCAACTGGGAAGCAGATTTCCTCAGTCGTCAGGACGTACACGCCGGAGAGTGGAGTCTTCATCCAGAAGTCTTTCAACTCCTAGTGACAAGTGGGGCCTACCAGATGTAGACCTGATGGCGTCTCGACACAATCACAAGGTTACGGCATTTGGTTCAAGGACAGGGGATCCTCAAGCAGCGTTCGTGGATGCACTGGCAATTCCATGGAACTTTTGGCTGCCATACGTGTTCCCTCCAGTGTCACTCCTGCCCAGGGTACTACGGAAGTTCAAGCAAGAAGGGTGAATACTACTTCTAGTCGCTCCATCGTGGCCCAGATGGCATGGATCTCAGACCTGCAGGGACTATCAATAGAGCGTCCTCTTCTATTTCCTCAATGCCCAGACCTCCTCGTTCAGGGCCCATGCGTCCACCTGGACCTGGCCAGACTGGCTTTGACGGTGTGGCTCTTGAAGCTTCACTCCTGAGGGCCAAAGGATTCTCCGAGGTGGTTATCCAAACTATGTTGAAGGCCCGCAAACTGGCTTCTGCATGGATTTATTACAGGGTCTGGAATTCTTACTTCACCTGGTGTGCTGCTAAGAATTACGATGCATACAATTTCAGAACTTCCAGACTTTTGTTTTTTTCTGCAACAAGGCCTAGACTTAGTCCTTCGCCTGGCCTCCCTCAAGGTTCATATTTCTGCCTTGTTGGTGTGGTTTCAGAGGAAAATTGCGTCTATTCCTGACGTTCATACTTTCACTCAAGGCGTTTTACGGATTCAGCCTCCCTATGTCCCTTTTGTGGCTCCATGGGATCTGTCTATTATCTTGAATGCCCTACAAGAGTCTCCATTTGACCCTCTTGAGTCTGTGGACCTTAAATATCTTACGCTTAAGGTTGTGTTTCTGCTGGCTATTGCCTCTGCTAGGAGGGTGTCGGACTTAGGAGCTTTGTCCTGTCATCTACCTTTTCTGATTTTTCACCGTGACCGAGCAGTTCTTCGAACTCACCCTGGTTATTTGCCTAAGGTGGTGTCATCTTTTCACCTTAACCAAGAGATCGTGGTTCCGGCCTTTATCTCTTCTGGTTTGTCCTCCAAAGAGTGGTCTTTGGATGTGGTACGGGCTCTCTATTTACGTGAAGAGGACTGCCTCTCTCAGGAGGTCCGATGCCCTTTTTGTACTTTTTGTTTTTCAAAAACATGGCTGGTCTGTGAATAAGCCAACCTTGACCAGATGGATTAGAATGGTGATTGCACAAGCTTATACACAGGCTGGTCTTCCATCTCCTGCTGGTATCAAAGCCCATTCTGCTCAGTCTGTTGGACCTTCCTGGGCGACCCGCCGAGGAGCGTCCGCTGAACAATTGTGCAAGGCGGCTACGTGGTCCTCAGTGAACACGTTCATTAGGTTTTATGCCTTTGATACTTCCGCCTCCCAGGATGCTTCCTTTGGATGCCGGCTTCTTGTGCCCGCTATGGTGCGTCCCCTCCCATGAAGAACTGCTGTAGGACATCCCCGATGTATTCCCTGTGGAACCCAGTGTACCCCGCTGTGGAAAAGGAGATTTATGGTAGTTAAATCTCTTCCTGCGAGGTACACTGGGTTCCACAGGGTGCCCACCCTGATGCACTTAGCTTCTTTGGGTTTGTATGGCATTAGCCGCTGGTCCCTTCTCCTGTCGTGTGAATGTGGTTCTATGTGACTAACATCTGCCTTCTCTTTACCTGCTACTGCATTGGACTGGTTAACAAAACTGAGCTCCAGTGTCCAGAGGCGGGGTTATAGAGGAGGCAATGCAATGCATCCTGGGAACAGTCAAAGCTTTAGCCTGTTGATGCCTCTGGATCAAGATCTAACTCTACACCCCGATGCATTCCCTGTGGAATCCAGTGTACCTCGCAGAGATTTAACTATGGGAAGTCTACCATAAATCTACTTATTATACCCCACCAACCTGTATTTATCATCCATATTGAACTGGGCAGGTAGTCTGAATAATTAAAAACTTCATAGACTGAATAATACAGACTCTCTCAACAGAACTTTTGAATGATGAGAATAAGTCTGCTATAATAATGTGTTAGATAGCTGCTGCTGAACAGGAGTTATAATGTAACACACATAAATGAAATCCAACACTATACTCCTGAAATGAGAAGATACATGTGAGCAGCTGCATTTGATATGAGCATCTGCAAACTGTATACAGTGTTACAAATTTGGTAACGATACGTTGTCTCCATGCTTGTATGCAGCTTCACAATGCAATAGGATCCTGAAGTGACAGGAGATTACTTTCCCCAATGTAAGCAGCATTAGTCCTCTCTCTCTCTATCTATCTATCTATCTATATATATATATACAAACAGAGAACCCAGCACTCACCAAAGTAAACTCACTTATCCTCAACAATTCAATAAATAAATGATGGGGGTTTAGTTGGTGGATTGGCCAATGCACGGAAGCCTGTATACCGATTCAAGGTACCCCACCTTCATACAGGTCCTACACTATCACAGAGTCTTAAAACCTGACTACCACACTGCTGCATCATCTGCCTGCTAGATGTAATGTGTACCTGCCACAGACTTATATGGCTTTTAAAGGCACACTAGTCACCTATTGCACTGGCTCAAAGATGATTGCTAAAAAACAGCTGAGACAGGTTCAGGATAATAAAGTCCACACAGGGGTGCATGAGAAAGCTAGTGGCCACGGTTAATAAGAGCTAACCATAGATTAACCCCTTCATATACACACAGAATAAAAACCACAGCACTCACCGCACCAGAAGCGGGGCACAGCTATGCACTTACCACTCACAGGGTGGGGTGCATGTAACACTGCACTCTCCACCACAGAAGCGGGGTACACAGCTGTACTTACCACTCACAGGGCGGGGTGCATGTAGCCCATGACCACATCGCTCTAATAAATACAAACAGAGAACCCAGCACTCACCAAAGTAAACTCACTTATCCTCAACAATTCAATAAATAAATGATGGGGGTTTAGTTGGTGGATTGGCCAATGCACGGAAGCCTGTATACCGATTCAAGGTACCCCACCTTCATACAGGTCCTACACTATCACAGAGTCTTAAAACCTGACTACCACACTGCTGCATCATCTGCCTGCTAGATGTAATGTGTACCTGCCACAGACTTATATGGCTTTTAAAGGCACACTAGTCACCTATTGCACTGGCTCAAAGATGATTGCTAAAAAACAGCTGAGACAGGTTCAGGATAATAAAGTCCACACAGGGGTGCATGAGAAAGCTAGTGGCCACGGTTAATAAGAGCTAACCATAGATTAACCCCTTCATATACACACAGAATAAAAACCACAGCACTCACCGCACCAGAAGCGGGGCACAGCTATGCACTTACCACTCACAGGGTGGGGTGCATGTAACACTGCACTCTCCACCACAGAAGCGGGGTACACAGCTGTACTTACCACTCACAGGGCGGGGTGCATGTAGCCCATGACCACATCGCTCTAATAAATACAAACAGAGAACCCAGCACTCACCAAAGTAAACTCACTTATCCTCAACAATTCAATAAATAAATGATGGGGGTTTAGTTGGTGGATTGGCCAATGCACGGAAGCCTGTATACCGATTCAAGGTACCCCACCTTCATACAGGTCCTACACTATCACAGAGTCTTAAAACCTGACTACCACACTGCTGCATCATCTGCCTGCTAGATGTAATGTGTACCTGCCACAGACTTATATGGCTTTTAAAGGCACACTAGTCACCTATTGCACTGGCTCAAAGATGATTGCTAAAAAACAGCTGAGACAGGTTCAGGATAATAAAGTCCACACAGGGGTGCATGAGAAAGCTAGTGGCCACGGTTAATAAGAGCTAACCATAGATTAACCCCTTCATATACACACAGAATAAAAACCACAGCACTCACCGCACCAGAAGCGGGGCACAGCTATGCACTTACCACTCACAGGGTGGGGTGCATGTAACACTGCACTCTCCACCACAGAAGCGGGGTACACAGCTGTACTTACCACTCACAGGGCGGGGTGCATGTAGCCCATGACCATGATCTGTGGTGGAGAGTGCAGTGTTACATGCACCCCACCCTGTGAGTGGTAAGTGCATAGCTGTGCCCCGCTTCTGGTGCGGTGAGTGCTGTGGTTTTTATTCTGTGTGTATATGAAGGGGTTAATCTATGGTTAGCTCTTATTAACCGTGGCCACTAGCTTTCTCATGCACCCCTGTGTGGACTTTATTATCCTGAACCTGTCTCAGCTGTTTTTTAGCAATCATCTTTGAGCCAGTGCAATAGGTGACTAGTGTGCCTTTAAAAGCCATATAAGTCTGTGGCAGGTACACATTACATCTAGCAGGCAGATGATGCAGCAGTGTGGTAGTCAGGTTTTAAGACTCTGTGATAGTGTAGGACCTGTATGAAGGTGGGGTACCTTGAATCGGTATACAGGCTTCCGTGCATTGGCCAATCCACCAACTAAACCCCCATCATTTATTTATTGAATTGTTGAGGATAAGTGAGTTTACTTTGGTGAGTGCTGGGTTCTCTGTTTGTATTTATTAGAGCGATGTGGTCATGGGCTACATGCACCCCGCCCTGTGAGTGGTAAGTACAGCTGTGTACCCCGCTTCTGTGGTGGAGAGTGCAGTGTTACATGCACCCCACCCTGTGAGTGGTAAGTGCATAGCTGTGCCCCGCTTCTGGTGCGGTGAGTGCTGTGGTTTTTATTCTGTGTGTATATATATATATATATATATATATTCTCTATCTTGACAGCTGTTTCTGATACATAAGCAGTTCTGGTAGTAGTGCGCTGTGACAAATTTCCCCTGGAAGTACATATTATATTACTAATAATATACATATTATATTACTAAGAGTACAGCTTAATTTAGCTATAAAATACAGTGGGGATTTCATTTTCTAACATTGTCTGGTGATATCCAGGAATATGTAACATCTGATAACAATCACCTCTTATTTGCAAAACTACCATCTTCAATTAAGATGTCTTCTCTCGTATTATTGTGAATAGTGGGAGTAAAAAAAAATAATTAATATTCAATCTAACCTGATACAGTTAAAGAACAGGGGAAACAGCTGTTTCCCCTTGACTGTATAAAACGTTAATTAATATGAATTTAATGTAATTAAAACCTAGTAAGGTGACAGTTCACAGTATATACTTTTTTTATGGTGAGGTTTCCTATCCTTAATACAGTAAAGACATAGGATCCACTGTGGCCTGAAAGTAATTTTTGCTTACACCCAAAATAGGGTGTGTGTGTGTGTGTGTGTGTGTGTGTGTGTGTGTGTGTGTGTGTGTGTGTGTGTGTGTGTGTGTGTGTGTGTGTGTGTGTGTGTGTGTGTGACATACATACATACATACATACACACACACACACACACACACACACATATATATGTATATATTTATACAGAAATTCCAGAAGTTAAATCCGAAGACAATTGGTAATGTAGCCAATATATCTGCTTCAACCACACTAACCTATGCTCACAGCCTAAAAAGGAACATTCCTTTTAGGTTATGTTTGGCGAGTAGTAGGTTGGTGGTATGAATGTGTATATGGAAGTGATTTTCATTGTGACACTCTAAGTAATTCCGAATAGAGGATAACTGTGGTCTTAGTCCTAGTACATCTAGTACATCCAGGGTGTTCAGAAATAGAATTTTATGGTACAAAGCATATTTGTTAATCTCAACACTTCGTATTTTATATTGAACACTATGACCAAGTGGACGTATCTGTGATTACAGTTAAAATACATCATCTAAATAATAACATGGGGATCAGACACCATTTTAAATCTTTTTATATACCCATTTTCTTTATTCCTCTCATTCACATGTTTCTTTAGTTTTTGTGATTTTAATTTCTATGTTTCACAGTTGTCTTGGAGTAATATGTGAGCTATATTCACATTATCTTAAATATATAAAAAAGTTATATTTAAATAATGATTTTTTTCCTCACCTGTGCGTCGACAATACAGATTTTCTCCCAATTTTGCCAGGAATATAATACCAGGCCTGATGTGTTGTGAGCACAGCGAGCCAATGAGGGGACTTGCTGCACTTGCTGCCGGGATTCCGACTGTTGGGATCCTGGCGTCAGTGTCTCCTGACCACCGGGATCCCCCTGCCGGAATCCCATACCGATCCCATTGTGTCAACAGAAAAATTCTGACTGTGCATTGGAAATTAAATAAGAAAAAGTTAAAAGTTTTCTATATGAATCATCCAGTTTTAGGCAACATACTGTACTAAACTCTACAAAGGAAAGTGCACAAAAAATTCCCAAAGTCGGGAAAAAGAACTAGTTACTGCTTTGGTGCACACAATCCCTAACTGGAAGATATATTAAAATACAAGCTTTATTAATTTACTAAAATCATTATCCCCAATGTTAATATAATCTATGTATAATGTTGGTAGACAAGTTGTATAAATCTTATTCTTATTCCTGGGCTATAAGTATCCTTTATTATAATTATTCAAAAGGTGAAATAATAAAATTAAGGAAAATAATAGATACTGTAAGTGCAGAACTCAAGAAATTAGACACGTGAATAAAGATTTAAAACCAAAAGCTGATGTGCTCCTTATTTGTGTTTCTGTGTCTTTAATAATTTCATGTTCAGGAGTAATAGTTAATATATTCTTTAAAATTGTAGCACTGTAAAAGTGCTATATTAATTTACACACCCTATTCTGCTATCTTATAGATCACTTATGTCCCTGTATTCAACAGTCTTTTTTACACATACCATAAAAAGATACTTTTTATACAAGTTGATAGAATGTAATGTCTACAAAAGTTTCAAAAGGTGGTATTTGTAAACATTCACTGCCTTTTGTGTGCTCCAAAAGCAAATACTATTTATGCAAGTTAGTAGAATATTACACAACAGTATTATACTTTGTATAACGACCGCTTCTTTTATATGCTCATTAGTCACAAATTATATGGACGCACACAGATGATAAATCTTTATGATCAACAGAACTGGGGTAATGGAGGATGTTTAAATACCTAATTTCAAGGGCTAATTAAATCTCATGTGCAATTATTGGGAAATATTCCCTGCGTAAATAGCCCATGTATTATAGTTCTCATTGGTAACAATCATTTTTCAACATCTTCTAGTATACTGTATATAAAAATGAAAATCTGTCCTTCTGTCATTCTATACAAATCCACAGTTTACAAGCGAGGATCGTTAAATTTCACATACAAGCATATTAAAACATGGCGGAGGCAACTAAAACAATTTGAAATCCCTAGCACCCCTAGGGGGGCAGACAGCAGCACAGAGTATGTCAGCAGCCAGCAAAACTGTGGAAGGCCTGGAGCAATTTACACCAAACTTGGTACACATCTGACTTAAAATCTTGGAACAAACTCTGTGGGGGTTAGACACCCCGAGCACCCCTAGGGGTGGGACAGCAACACAGAGTATGTCAGCAGACAGCATAACTCCAGAATGCCTGTAGCAATTTACACCAAACTTGGTACATATCTGAATTACAATCTGGGAACAAACTCTGTGGGGGATAGACACCCCTAGCACCCCTAGGGGTGGGGCAGCAGCACAGAGTTTTTCAGGAGACCGCATAACTCCAGAATGCCTAGACCAATTTACAACAAACTTGGTACACATATGACTTACAAGCTGGGAACATACACTATGGGGGTAAGACACCCCTAGCACCCTAGGGTTCAACCAGCAGCACAGAATTTTTCAGCAGGCAGCATAACTGGAGCAATTTACACCACACTTGCTACACCTATTACTTACACTCTGGGAACAAACACTGTGGGGGTAACACACCATTAGCACCCCTCAGTGATGACAGGGCTGCATGTGACCGGAACAGTGACATGATGTGAGGAGGGGAATGGAGGTAGCATGAACCCACACACTGAGAGTTACCGGTATATAGTGGAAGTAGCATGGTCCCCCAGCAGCACATTGGGTTTTCATTTTATTGATGTTTATAACATTTTACATGCTTTTTTTTATACTATGTTATTTATACTGTGTTTAATATTTAATTCATTTTTGTAAACAAACATTCTTAAAATCCCGGGCAACGCTGGGTGCTCCAGCTAGTCTTAAATAAATATAGATGTACTCCGTAATGTGCCTATAAGTGCTTAATTATTATATCCAACTAAAATATATATCCATCATTGACCAGTGTTGTTATCCTTAATGTACTCTGTAGACCGCATGCAATGTTATAGTACCAGTGATGTCACAGTAGCAGTGATGTCACAATACCAGTGCTACCACCTCACAGACCCCTGGCAAGTGTACTTGGAGCATTATCTGCTCAGTGTGTTGGAAGCATTATATGGATCAGCTGCCTGGACCAGAGCTGGAGGTGATCAGCAGGACAGTAAGTAATAGAGGAGGGGGACTGTTAAACCTAGCTAACATATTAGTAAACAATCCATAGTACCTCAGGTATCAGATATAAATGTAAATCTTGCGGATTCTCCCATCTAATTCCTTCATACTATTGTCTTTAATGGGAGCTAATAAATAATCATTTATCATACACAAATAACCCTCAGCAGCTGCCTAGTTGGGTCCTGAAGAAAGAGTAAACCTCTGGATTGTCAACCTTTAAGACTAGGCAAGCTGTTTATATTTTTTTAAGTGCCGTCCTCCCCTCTATAGTTATATAGATTGATAGAATTAATGCTGCGGCGCTCAGGGTCTTATGATGAAAAAATGTGTATTACACACAAAAAGCTTGTCAATTCAAATTTGATGAGATGACTTCTTTCATCATAAGACCCTGAGTGCCGCAGCATTATTTCTATCTGTATTGTGTCTACACTGAAGGCACTGGGGCAGCTATTATTTATGTAAGTAGAGTGCCAGACTGACATCTATGATTTTATATATATATATATATATATATATATATATATATATAAACTATGTGTATGCAGTAATTTTAGCACTCAAACCACTTTTCTCTGACGTCCTAGTGGATGCTGGGCACTCCGAAAGGACCATGGGGAATAGCGGGCTCCGAAGGAGGCTGGGCACTCTAGAAAGATTTATGACTACCTGGTGTGCACTGGCTCCTCCCACTATGACCCTCCTCCAAGCCTCAGTTAGATCTTGTGCCCGGCCGAGGTTGGATGCACACTAGGGGCTCTCCTGAGCCTCTAGAAAGAAAGTATAGAATTAGGTTTTTTATTTTCAGTGAGACCTGCTGGCAACAGGCTCACTGCAGCGAGGGACTAAGGGGAGAAGAAGCGAACCTGCCTGCTAGCAGCCAGCTTGGGCTTCATAGGCTACTGGACACCATTAGCTCCAGAGGGATCGACCGCAGGCCCAGCCTTGGTGTTCGGTCCCGGAGCCGCGCCGCCGTCCCCCTTACAGAGCCAGAAGCAAGAAGAGGTCCGGAAAAGCGGCGGCAGAAGACATCAGTCTTCACCAAGGTAGCGCACAGCACTGCAGCTGTGCGCCATTGCTCCTCATACACACTTCACACTCCGGTCACTGAGGGTGCAGGGCGCTTGGGGGGTGCGCCCTGAGCAGCAATAAAAACACCTTGGCTGGCAAAAAATACCACATTATATAGCCCCCAGAGGCTATATATGTGGTAAATACCCCTGCCAGAATCCAGAAAAAAGCGGGAGAATAGGCTGCGGAAAAGGGGCGGAGCTATCTCCCTCAGACACACTGGCGCCATTTTCTCTTCACAGTGCAGCTGGAAGAAAGCTCCCCAGGCTCTCCCCTGTAGTTTTCAGGCTCAAAGGGTTAAAAAGAGAGGGGGGGGCACTAAATTTAGGCGCAATATTGTATATACAAGCAGCTATGGGGGAAAATTCACTCAGTTATAGTGTTAATCCCCACATTATATAGCGCTCTGGTGTGTGCTGGCATACTCTCTCTCTGTCTCCCCAAAGGGCTTTGTAGGGTCCTGTCCTCAGTCAGAGCATTCCCTGTGTGTGTGCGGTGTGTCGGTACGGCTGTGTCGACATGTTTGAGGAGGAGGCTTATATAGTGACGGAGCAGATGCCGATAAATGTGATGTCGCCCCCTGTGGGGCCGACACCAGAGTGGATGGTTAGGTGAAAGGTATTAACCGACAGTGTCAACTCCTTACATAAAAGGGTGGATGACGTAACAGCTGTGGGACAGCCGGCTTCTCAGCCCGCGCCTGCCCAGGCGTCTCAAAGGCCATCAGGGGCTCAAAAACGCCCGCTCATTCAGATGGCAGACACAGATGTCGACACGGAGTCTGACTCCAGTCTCGACAAGGTTGAGACATATACACAATCCACTAGGAACATCCGTGACTTGATCCCGGCAATAAAAAATGTGTTACACATTTCTGACATTAACCTCTAAAAATGGGTTTTTATGTTTGGGGAGAAAAAGCAGGCAGTGTTTTGTTCCCCCATCAGATGAATGATTGAAGTGTGTGAAAAGCGTGGGTTCCCCCTGATAAGAAACTGGTAATTTCTAAAAAGTTACTGATGGCGTACCTTTTCCCGCCAGAGGATAAGTTACGCTGGGAGATATCCCCTAGGGTGGATAAGGCGCTCACACGGTTGTCAAAATAGGTGGCACTGCCGTTTTAGGAACGGCCACTTTGAAGGTACCTGTTGATAAAAAGCAGGAGGCTATCCTGAAGTCTGTATTTACACACTCAGGTACTAGACTGAAACCTGCAGAGCGTGCTGCTGCAGCGTGGTCGGTGACCCTGTCAAACATACTAGTTTGCTAACATGAGAACATATTAAAGACGTCGTCTTATATATGAGGGATGCACAGAGGGATATTTTGCCGGCTGGCATCCAAAATGAATGTAATGTCCATTCTGTCAGGAGGGTATTAGAGACCTGTCACTGGACAGGTGATGCTGACTTTAAAAGGCGCATAGAGATTCTGCCTTATAAGGGTGAGGAATTATTTGGGGATGGTCTCTGGGACCTCGTATCCGCAGCAACAGCTGGGAAGAAATATTTTTACCTCAGTTTTCCTCACAGACTAAGAAAGCACTGTATTATCAGGTACAGTCCTTTCGGCTTCAGAAAAGCAAGCGGGTCAAAGGCGCTTCCTTTCTGTACAGAGACAAGGGATGAGGGAAAAAGCTGCACCAGTCAGCCTGTTCCCAGAATCATAATTCTTCTCTCGCTTCCTCTGAGTCCACAGCATGACGCGGGGGCTCCACAGGTGTAGCCAGGTACGGTGGGGGGCCGTCTCAAAAATTTCAGCGATCAGTGGGCTCGCTCACAGGTGGATCCCTGTTTCATTCAAGTAGTATTTCAGGGGTACAAGCTGGAATTCGAGATGTCTTCCCCCCGCCGTTTCCTCAAATATGCCTTGCCGACAACTCCCTCAGGCAGGGAGGCTATGCTAGAGGCAATTAATAAGCTGTATTCCCAGCAGGTAATACTTAAGGTGCCCCTACTTCAACAAGGACGGGGTTACTATTCCACACGGTTTGGGGTACCGAAACCGCATGGTTCGGTGTGACCCTTTTTTATATTTAAAATCCTTGAACACATACATAAAAAAATTCAAGTTCAAGATGGAATCGCTCAGGGCGGTTATTGCAAGCCTGGACGAGGGGGATTACATGGTATCCCGGGACATCAAGGATGCTTACCTGCATGTCCCCATTTACTATCCTCGCCAGGAGTACCTCAGATTTGTGGTACAGGATTACCATTACCAAGTCCAGACTCTGCCGTTTGGACTGTACATGGCACCGAGGGTGTTACCAAGGTAATAGCCGGAATGATGATACTCCTTCGAAAAAGGGGAGTTTTTAATTATCCTGTACTTGGACAATCTCCTTATAAGGGCGAGGTCCAAGGAGCAGTTGCTAGTCGGGGTAGCACTATTTTGGAAAGTGCTACAACAGCACGGTTGGATTCTAAACAGTCCAAAGTCACAGCTGGTTCCTACGACACGTCTACTGTTCCTGGGGATGGTTCTGGACACAGACCAGAAATAAGTGTTTCTCCCGGAGGAGAAAGCCAAGGAGCTGTCATCTCTAGTCAGAGACCTCCTGAAGCCAAAACAGTTATCGGTGCATCATTGCACGCGAGTCCTGGGAAAAATGATAGCTTCCTATGAAGCAATCCCATTCGGCAGGTTCCATGCAAGAACTTTTCAGTGGGACCTGTTAGACAAGTGGTCCGGATCACATCTTCAGATGCATCGGCTGATAACCCTGTCTCCAAGGACCAGGGTATCTCTACTGTAGTTGCTGCAGAGTGCCCATCTTCAAGAGGGCCGCAGGTTCGACATACAGGACTAGGTCCTAGTGACCATGGATGCCAGCCTTTGAGGCTGGGGGGCAGTCACACAGGGAAGAAACTTCCAGGGACTTTGGTCAAGTCAGGTGACTTCCCTACATAAATATTCTGGAACTGAGGGCCATTTACAATGCCCTGAGTCAGGCAAGGCCTCTGCTTCAAAACCAGCCGGTCCTGATCCAATCAGACAACATCACGGCAGTCGCCCATGTAAACCAACAGGGCGGCACAAGAAGCAGGATGGCGATGGCAGAAGCCACAAGGATTCTCCGATGGGCGGAAAATCATGTGTTAGCACTGTCAGCAGTGTTCATTCCCGGAGTGGACAACTGGGAAGCAGATCTTCTCAGCAGACACGACTTCCACCCGAGAGAGTGGGGACTTCATCCAGAAGTCTTCCAAAGGATTGTACACCATTGGGAAAGGCCACAGGTGGACATGAAGGCGTCCCGCCTCAACAAAAAGCTATAAAAGATATTGCGCCAGGTCAAGGGACCTTCAGGCGATAGCTGTGGACGCTCTGGTAACACCGTGGGTGTTCCAGTCGGTTTATGTGTTCCCCCCTCTGCCTCTCATACCAAAGGTACTGAGAATAATAAGAAGGCGAGGAGTAAGAACGATACTCGTGGTTCCGGATTGGCCAAGAAGAGCCTGGTACCCAGAACTTCAAGAAATTATATCAGAGGACCCATGGCCTTTGCCGCTCAGACAGGACCTGCTGCAACAGGGGCCCTGTCTGTTCCAAGACTTACCGCGGCTACGTTTTGATGGCATGGCGGTTGAACGCCGGATCCTAAAGGAAAAGGGCATTCCGGAGGAAGTCATTCCTACGCTGATTCAAGCCAGGAAAGATGTAACTGCAAAACATTATCACCGCATATGGCGGAAATATGTTGCTTGGTGTGAGGCCAAAAAAGGCCCCAACAGAGGAATTTCAACTAGGTCGATTTCTGCATTTCCTACAAGCAGGAGTGTCTATGGGCCTAAAATTAGGCTCCATTAAGATACAGATCTCGGCTCTGTCGATTTTCTTCCAGAAAGAATTAGCTTCAGTACCTGAAGTTCAGACATTGTAAAAGGAGTGCTGCATATTCAGCCCCCGGTTGTGCCTCCAGTGGCACCTTGGGATCTCAACGTGGTGTTGAGTTTCTTAAAATCACATTGGTTTGAACCACTAAAAACCGTGGATCTAAAATATCTCACGCGGAAAGTGGTCATGTTATTGGCCTTGGCTTCGGCCAGGCGTGTATCAGAATTGGCGGCTTTGTCATATAAAAGTCCTTATCTGATTTTCCATATGGATAGGGCAGAATTGAGGACTCGTCCACGGTTTCTCCCTAAGGTGGTATCAGCTTTTCACTTGAACCAACCTATTGTGGTGCCTGCGGCTACTAGGGACTTGGAGGATTCCAAGTTACTGGACGTAGTCAGGGCCTTGAAAAATTATGTTTCCAGGACGGCTAGAGTCAGGAAAATTGACTCGCTATTTATCCTGTATGCACCCAACAGGCTGGGTGCTCCTGCTTCTAAGCAGACTATCGCTCGCTGGATCTGTGACACGATTCAGCAGGCGCATTCTGCGGCTGGACTGCCGCATCCTAAATCAGTGAAAGCCCATTCCACAGGGAAGGTGGGCTCATCTTGGGCGGCTGCCCGAGGGGTCTCGGCTTTACAATTTTGCCGAGCTGTTACTTGGTCAGGGGCAAACACGTTTGCAACATTCTACAAATTTGATACCCTGGCTGAGGAGGACCTTGAGTTCTCTCATTCGGTGCTGCAGAGTCATCCGCACTCTCCCGCCCGTTTGGGAGCTTTGGTATAATCCCCATGGTCCTTTCGGAGTTCCCAGCATCCACTAGGACGTCAGAGAAAATAAGATTTTACTCACCGGTAAATCTATTTCTCGTAGTCCGTAGTGGATGCTGGGCGCCCATCCCAAGTGCGGATTGTCTGCAATACTTGTAAATAGTTATTGCTAACTAAAGGGTTATTGTTGAGCCATCTGTTGAGAGGCTCAGTTGTTTTCATACTGTCAAACTGGATATAGTATCACGAGTTGTACGGTGTGATTGGTGTGGCTGGTATGAGTCTTACCCGGGATTCAAAATCCTTCCTTATTATGTCAGCTCGTCCGGGCACAGTGTCCTAACTGAGGCTTGGAGGAGGGTCATAGTGGGAGGAGCCAGTGCACACCAGGTAGTCATAAATCTTTCTAGAGTGCCCAGCCTCCTTCGGAGCCCGCTATTCCCCATGGTCCTTTCGGAGTGCCCAGCATCCACTACGGACTACGAGAAATAGATTTACCGGTGAGTAAAATCTTATTTTAATATTCTCTGGTTTCTTACTATTTTATATAAACATTATAATTAAACTGATCCATATTCTTGAAGTGTTAAATGCTGCTTTATTCCTTTAGAATATAATTGCCCTTTTCTTATTTGTATGCATTTTTTTTCAAATTTTGTATTATAATGTCTATGTTTAGTAGCATGTTTTTCATATATGTATGCACTATACATATCACCTTATTTCTGTTTGTAGACTGCATGACCCGGTTGCTAAGCCGCACACCAGCAGTTTACTGAATTGCCCCCTGTAAGATGAGGTCACAGATCTGAATGATGTCACAGAGCATTTGAAGCACAACTCCTGCACGCAGATCCGGAATGCACTGCAATGGCTCCAGGTAAGTGCAGCTGGAAGTTAGGATTTTGTTTTTGCCTATATCTGTGTGAACATTTTATTGTTCACATTGACGAGCGGTGCTCAATTGATCTGCAGATATATCTACAGACGGACTAGGCATTGTGTTGGGAACGTTTTGTTGATCCAAATGACCCAAAGGTGTGTCACATATAGTGTAAATCCTTATCCTGCTACCCACAGGTCAGTCAGTGGAAGAAATGGGGTGACCATCAGTTGTGAAAGCATCGATGGGCATCCATTACATAGTTGCAGCCATCGATAGTCACTTACCATTTTGCCATTGATGGTTACCACACCGATGGCCATACCTATGTGGTAGGGCCTGGAATTCGATAAGAAGCTTAAAGAGGTGAATTTTTAGGAAACGCTTGAAGGTTTAGAGACTAGAGGAGAGTCTTATTGTGTGTGGGAGGGTAGTCCACAGAGTGGGTGCTGCCAGAAGAAAGTCCTCTAATTGTGAATGGGAGCAAGTAATGAGTGTGGACGAGAGACGCAGATCTTGTGGAGAGGTCGGGTTAGGAGATATTTTGAGATAAGAGATGTATGTTGGTGCAGTTTGGTTAATAGCCTTATGTGTAAGTAAAAATAAGAATTTACTTACCGATAATTCTATTTCTCGGAGTCCGTAGTGGATGCTGGGGTTCCTGAAAGGACCATGGGGAATAGCGGCTCCGCAGGAGACAGGGCACAAAAAAGTAAAGCTTTACTAGGTCAGGTGGTGTGCACTGGCTCCTCCCCCTATGACCCTCCTCCAGACTCCAGTTAGGTACTGTGCCCGGACGAGCATACACAATAAGGGAGGCATTTTGAATCCCGGGTAAGACTCATACCAGCCACACCAATCACACCGTACAACTTGTGATCTAAACCCAGTTAACAGTATGACAACAGAAAGGGCCTCTTAAAGATGGCTCCTTAACAATAACCCGAATTAGTTAACAATAACTATGTACAAGTATTGCAGATAATCCGCACTTGGGATGGGCGCCCAGCATCCACTACGGACTCCGAGAAATAGAATTATCGGTAAGTAAATTCTTATTTTCTCTATCGTCCTAAGTGGATGCTGGGGTTCCTGAAAGGACCATGGGGATTATACCAAAGCTCCCAAACGGGCGGGAGAGTGCGGATGACTCTGCAGCACCGAATGAGAGAACTCCAGGTCCTCCTTTGCCAGGGTATCAAATTTGTAAAATTTTACAAACGTGTTCTCCCCCGACCACGTAGCTGCTCGGCAGAGTTGTAATGCCGAGACCCCTCGGGCAGCCGCCCAAGATGAGCCCACCTTCCTTGTGGAGTGGGCTTTTACAGTTTTAGGCTGTGGCAGGCCTGCCACAGAATGTGCAAGTTGAATTGTGTTACAAATCCAACGAGCAATCGACTGCTTAGAAGCAGGTGCGCCCAACTTGTTGGGTGCATACAATATAAACAGCGAGTCAGATTTTCTGACTCCAGCCGTCCTTGCAATGTATATTTTTAAGGCTCTGACAACGTCCAACAACTTGGAGTCCTCCAAGTCGCTAGTGGCCGCAGGCACCACAATAGGTTGGTTCAGATGAAATGCTGATACCACTTTAGGGAGAAAATGCGGACGAGTCCGCAGTTCTGCCCTATCCGAATGGAAGATTAGATAAGGACTTTTATAAGATAAAGCCGCCAATTCAGATACTCTCCTGGCAGAGGCCAGGGCTAGTAACATAGTCACTTTCAATGTGAGATATTTCAAATCCACCTTTTTCAATGGTTCAAACCAATGGGATTTGAGGAAATCTAAAACTACATTTAGATCCCACGGTGCCACCGGAGGCACCACAGGAGGCTGTATATGCAGTACTCCCTTGACAAAAGTCTGGACCTCAGGGACAGAGGCCAATTCTTTTTGGAAGAATATTGACAGGGCCGAAATTTGAACCTTAATGGATCCCAATTTGAGACCCATAGATAATCCTGATTGCAGGAAATGTAGGAAACGACCCAGTTGGAATTCCTCCGTCGGAACCCTCCGATCCTCGCACCACGCTACATATTTTCGCCAAATGCGGTGATAATGTTTCACGGTGACTTCCTTCCGTGCCTTAATCAAGGTAGGAATGACTTCTTCTGGAATGCCTTTCCCTTTTAGGATCTGGCGTTCAACCGCCATGCCGTCAAACGCAGCCGCGGTAAGTCTTGAAAAAGACAGGGACCCTGCTGTAGCAGGTCCCTTCTCAGAGGTAGAGGCCACGGTTCGTCCGTGAGCATCTCTTGAAGTTCCGGATACCAAGTCCTTCTCGGCCAATCCGGAACCACTAGTATTGTTCTTACTCTTCTTTGCCGTATGATCTTCAATACCTTTGGTATGAGCGGCAGAGGAGGAAACACATACACTGACTGGTACACCCAAGGAGTTACCAGTGCGTCCACAGCTATTGCCTGTGGATCTCTTGACCTGGCGCAATATTTGTCCAGTTTCTTGTTGAGGCGAGACGCCATGTCTACAATTGGTCTTTCCCAACGGTCTATTAACATGTTGAAGACTTCTGGATGTAGACCCCACTCTCCCGGATGAAGATCGTGTCTGCTGAGGAAGTCTGCTTCCCAGTTGTCCACGCCCGGGATGAACACTGCTGACAGTGCTATCACGTGATTCTCCGCCCAGCGAAGAATCTTGGCAGCTTCTGCCATTGCACTCCTGCTTCTTGTGCCGCCCTGCCTGTTTACATGGGCGACCGCCGTGATGTTGTCCGACTGAATCAACACCGGCTTTCCTTGCAGGAGAAGTTCCGCCTGGCTTAGAGCATTGTAGATTGCTCTTAGTTCCAGAATGTTTATGTGAAGAGACTTTTCCAGACTCGTCCATACTCCCTGGAAGTTTCTTCCTTGTGTGACTGCTCCCCAGCCTCTCAGGCTGGCGTCCGTGGTCACCAGGATCCAATCCTGAATGCCGAATCTGCGGCCTTCTAATAGGTGAGCCTTCTGCAACCACCACAGAAGTGACACCCTTGTCTTTGGTGACAGGGTTATTCGCAGGTGCATCTGCAGATGCGACCCTGACCATTTGTCCAACAGATCCCTTTGGAATATTCTTGCATGGAATCTGCCGAATGGAATTGCTTCGTAAGAAGCCACCATTTTTCCCAGGACTCTTGTGCATTGATGTACTGACACTTTTCCTGGTTTTAGGAGGTTCCTGACCAGATCGGATAACTCCTTGGCTTTTTCCTCTGGAAGGAAAACCTTTTTCTGAACCGTGTCCAGAATCATTCCTAGGAACAGCAGACGAGTTGTCGGGATTAAATGGGATTTTGGAATATTCAGAATCCACCCGTGTTGTCTTAGCACCTCTTGAGATAGTGCTAAAGCTGTCTCCAGCTGTTCTCTGGACCTTGCCCTTATTAGGAGATCGTCCAAGTATGGGATAACTAATACGCCTTTTCTTCGAAGAAGAATCATCATCTCGGCCATTACCTTGGTAAAGACCCGAGGCGCCGTGGACAATCCGAACGGCAGCGTCTGAAACTGATAGTGACAGTTTTGAACAATGAACCTGAGGTATCCCTGGTGTGCGGGGTAAATCGGAACGTGTAGATACGCATCCTTGATGTCCAAGGATACCATAAAGTCCCCTTCTTCCAGGTTCGCTATCACTGCTCTGAGTGACTCCATCTTGAACTTGAACTTTTTTATGTAGAGGTTCAAGGACTTCAGATTTAGAATAGGCCTTACCGAGCCATCCGGCTTCGGTACCACAAATAGAGTGGAATAATACCCCTTTCCTTGCAGGATCCAGGGGTCTACCTGCGAGTGAGCCCACTGCGCGCTGTAATTTTTGAGACGGCCCCCCACTGTCCCCGAGTCCGCTTGAGAGGCCCCAGCGTCATGCTGAGGTTTTTGCAGGAGCCGGGGAGGGCTTCTGTTCCTGGGAAGGAGCTGCCTGTTGGTGTCTCTTCCCTCTTCCTCTGCCTCGTGGCAGGTACGACAAGCCCTTTGCTCTCTTATTTTTGTAGGAGCGAAAAGGCTGCGGTTGAAAGGTCGGTGCCTTTCTCTGTTGGGGAGTGACTTGAGGTAAAAAAGTGGATTTCCCGGCAGTAGCCGTGGCCACCAAGTCTGATAGACCAACTCCAAATAACTCCTCCCCTTTATACGGCAAAACCTCCATGTGACGTTTTGAATCCGCATCGCCTGTCCACTGTCGTGTCCATAAGGCTCTTCTGGCTGAAATGGACATAGCACTCACCCGAGATGCCAGTGTGCAAATATCCCTCTGTGCATCACGCATATAGATAAATGCATCCTTTATTTGTTCTAACGACAGTAAAACATTGTCCCTATCTAGGGTATCAATATTTTCAATCAGGGATTCTGACCAAACTACTCCAGCACTGCACATCCAGGCAGTTGCTATAGCTGGTCGTAGTATAACACCTGCATGTGTGTATATATTCTTTTGAATAACTTCCATCTTTCTATCTGATGGATCCTTAAGTGCGGCCGTCTCAGGAGAGGGTAACGCCACTTGTTTGGATAAGCGTGTGAGCGCCTTGTCCACCTTAGGGGGTGTTTCCCAGCGCGCCCTAACCTCTGGCGGGAAAGGGTATAATGCCAATAACTTTTTTGAAATTATCAACTTTTTATCAGGAGCAACCCACGCTTCATCACACACGTCATTTAATTCTTCTGATTCAGGAAAAACTGTTTGTAGTTTTTTCACACCATACATAATACCCTGTTTTACGGTATCTGTAGTATCAGCTAAATGTAACGTCTCCTTCATTGCCAAAATCATATAACGTGTGGCCCTACTGGAAAATACGTTTGAATTTCTACCGTCGTCACTGGAATCAGTGCCCGTGTCTGGGTCTGTGTCGACCGACTGAGGCAAAGGGCGTTTTACAGCCCCTGACGGTGTTTGAGGCGCCTGGACAGGCATTAATTGATTGTCCGGCCGCCTCATGTCCTCAACTGACTGTTTAAGGGAAGATAAACCATCACGTAATTCCACAAATAAAGGCATCCATTCTGGTGTCGACCCCCTGGGGGGTGACATCTGCATATTTGGCAATTGCTCCGCCTCCACACCAATATCGTCCTCATACATGTCGACACCACGTACCGACACACACCGCAAACTCACAGGGAATGCTCTAATGAAGACAGGACCCACTAGCCCTTTTGGGGAGACAGAGGGAGAGTCTGCCAGCACACACCACAAAGCGCTATATATACAAGGGATATCCTTATATTAAGTGCTCCCTTATAGCTGCTTTAATATATATATATATATATATAGCCATTAATGTGCCCCCCCTCTCTGTTTTACCCTGTTTCTGTAGTGCAGTGCAGGGGAGAGACCTGGGAGCCGTTCTGACCAGCGGAGCTGTGACAGAAAATGGCGCCGTGTGCTGAGGAGATAGGCCCCGCCCCTTTTTCGGCGGGTTCTTCTCCCGCTATTTTTCCAGTCAGGCAGGGGTTAAATATCTCCATATAGCCCCTATGGGCTATATGTGAGGTATTTTTAGCCTTGTATAAGGTTTATATTTGCCTCTCAGAGCGCCCCCCCCCAGCGCTCTGCACCCTCAGTGACTGCCCAGTGAAGTGTGCTGAGAGGAAAATGGCGCACAGCTGCAGTGCTGTGCGCTACCTTATGAAGACTGAGGAGTCTTCAGCCGCCGGTTTCCGGACCTCTTCACGCTTCAGCATCTGCAAGGGGGTCGGCGGCGCGGCTCCGGGACCGGACTCCACGGCTGGGCCTGTGTTCGATCCCTCTGGAGCTAATGGTGTCCAGTAGCCAAGCAGCAAATCCACTCTGCATGCAGGTGAGTTTACTACTTTCCCCCTAAGTCCCACGTTGCAGTGATCCTGTTGCCAGCAGGACTCACTGTAAAGAAAAAAACCTAAACTAAACTTTCTCTAAGCAGCTCTTTAGGAGAGCCACCTAGATTGCACCCTTCTCGTTCGGGCACAAAATCTAACTGGAGTCTGGAGGAGGGTCATAGGGGGAGGAGCCAGTGCACACCACCTGACCTAGTAAAGCTTTACTTTTTTGTGCCCTGTCTCCTGCGGAGCCGCTATTCCCCATGGTCCTTTCAGGAACCCCAGCATCCACTTAGGACGATAGAGAAAGTATTTTATATTGAATACCGTAGAATACTGGTAACCAAAGGAGAGACTGACAGAGTTGCTCTGTAGATGATGAACGTCTAGCAAGGAAGATTGGCCTTGCAGCGGCAGATTGTAGTGGTGAAAGCCTGTTTTTGGTAAGATAAGTAAGAAGACTATTGCAGTAATCAATGCGGGAGATAATGAGTGCATGGATTAGAGTTTTTGCAGTGTCTTGTGTAAGATATAGTTGTATTTTGGATATGTACAGTATTTTAGATGCTGTCTCTGTGGAGTGTTGGAAATAAAGGCATGCCTTGTGTGGGTCCAGTAAGTTGTGTGAGTTAAAGTGTGTGAGGCGAGTGTAGGCAAGAGAGAGAGATTACTGTACATATTTTAGTTAAGGTTGGGATGAGCACAGGAGACAAAGCTTAACTGATTTGTGAGGGTACAGGATCAAGAGGAGATGTAGTAGGAGGACGACAAAAGTGTTGATACTTCATTTTCATTTGTGGGATCAGATGAAGAGGAGTTGCCAGAGGTGGTCAAGTAGGGAATTGAGCAGGTCACTGGGTGAGGAAGTGCATACCATTTAATTTCGTATGTTATCAATCTTGTCATTGAAGTAGGATATTTTGACGTTCTAAAATGTCAACATTTCATCGCTGTCTGCATGATACATGTTCATATGGCCAATGGTAACATTATAACTATATCGACATTATGAATGTGGAAAGATGACATGTCATACCTAACCCATTGTGATAGATGTATTTTTTAGATTAGCAATAAACCTTGAAAATATTGTTCTTGTGTTTAAATATCATATTTGTTGTGTACAGCTCTGCAAGCTCCCAGAATGATGAACTCCAGAAGATCATCCTTCTGCTCCAGAAGACCATCCAGAACACAAACTGCAAAGTAGGTGGCTTTCAGCCAATGACACTTTAGTTTTATCTGTTTATTTAACTTTTAGTATTGTAGAACTACATAACACAGCATGTCCTGCCAGAGGACCAGCTAGAACTTGCAGTGCCAAAATAGCTGGAGAGCCTTAGGCCACAGTGAAACGTTCAGCACATTCATGGTACTGTACCTAAACCTCCTTAAGAGTGAATGAGCTGCTCATGCATTATATGCTGTGTGCCCATTCCCATGTCCCATCACCTACGTTTTATCCTGGACCCCTAACATAGCATCTCCCTAGTGTACCCATCATGTCCCAGTCAGATGTTGCCCCTAATATTTTTTTTTCCATGTGAACTTGCCTCCACTGCTAGACATGCTCCGTCCTCAGCGGACTTCAGTAATGGGAGTGGGGACATATCACGGAATGACTCCAACTGCAATGGCTCCATGTGACACCTCTGACTGTTACTGAATGCTGGAGTGTAGGACTGTTTACATATGCGGCATGTAATTTATGGATGTAATGATAACAAAAACAATCGGGATCCAGTCGGGATACTGGCAGTCTAAATACTGAAGCCAGAATCCTGACACTACTCAGAATGCCGGCACCAGTATCCCGACATTCATCAATATTCCCGGGATCCTGTCTACTGGGATCCCAAATTATTCTATCATGGGCCGTCGGAGAGGTAAGCAATTGGGGAGGTTAGGTTTAGGCTGCAGGGGGAAGTTAGGTTTAGGCTGCTTGTGAAGTGAAGGGTTAGGGTTAGACTGTGGGGGAGAGGGTTAGGGTTAGGCACCCCTGGAAAGGGTAGGGGTTAGGCTGGGGAGGCTTAGGGTTCTGCTGCAGGGGGATGACGGTTAGGATTAGGCTGCAGGAAAGGTGGGTTAGAGATAATGGTTAGATTTCTAAATTAGCCCGTGTCGATCTTTTTATCATTAGGATGCTGCTGTCTGTATTTTGACAGCTGATATGCCAACCGCTGGGATCCCAATACCAATGCAAATAATCTTGTGCCACTAATTTATTATTTTCGAAATTGTCTCTAGTAGTTTGTTGCCTAAAGGGACACTACTATTTTATTATTAACTAGCTGCCACTGAGCTGTCATTTCTGACACTCTTTACCGTGTACCACCTTGCCCCCGCCCCCCCCCCCCCCACACACACACATATACACACACATATACACACACATACACACACACACACACACACACACACACACACACACACACACTCTGTGTCTTAGCACATTGGATTGGAAATGTTTCTTAATCACCGACACAAAATTACAAGTGCATTTCTAAAATGTTTAAAAGTGACTTCTACATGTATATCAGGATTCTTTCATGGCTCTGAGGAGTAGCTTTATCTTTTCATCTTTTAGCTTGAATATATTAATATAAAGTCTCAGCAGAAGGATGTACTATTCTTTTACATGAAAAGGAGCATGACCTGTAATTTGGTCACAGGATACCAATGCCATCCTGAGGCTGTGACCGTGCATGCCCCTATTAACCAGTATAAGTGAATCTGGGACAAATATTTAAACAATGCAAAAGTTTCAGGCACAATTGCACCTGGGCATGGTATAAAGTATGGCACTATATGATTACCCATATAATAATGTTCCTGGGTATATTAATATTGTTGCATTTCAATAATTTGGCATTGCCTGATCCTGCCTGGCTGATTGTGTGCCAGATGCCCGATCTATGGTTTGACATTTCATTACTCTATGGGCTCCTGACATTATGCTTTGGTTCCTTAACTATTTTCACTTCTCCTTTGGAGAGATTTTGAATATGGTACCTTAGTGAATGTCTTCTGCTCTAACTTTGGGTAATATCTGTGTTTATAAGTTTATTAGTAACTACAGTTCACGTTAGTTCATTATATAGTTAAAAAGTTTATATTAATATATTATGTTATTTTGTATTGTGCATCAGATATTTAAAAATGGGAGTAAGGTGTATCTTTGCCTGTAAGTTTCAGTGAGGTTAATGTACTCTTCTGACAGTTTGGCCTGCCACATGACCTACAGATAATCTCATGTGATATCATACCAATGCTCCCATCTCATAGAGTCCAGGTAAGTGTACATGTAGCATGACCTGCTCAGTATGCTGGAAGCACTTCATGAATCAGCTGCGTCAACCAGAGCTGGAGTTGATCTGCAGAACAGTAAGTAATAAAAGTCGGAAGCTGATAATATTTGGCAGAATGCTAAAAAAACAATTCATAGTTTCACTGGTGTCACACAGAAATTAATCTGTAGATTCAGATATTAAGGTGATATATAACACTGTTAGATTCTAAACCAAAATGTGAAAGATGATATACAGTATACCTACAGTATAATACAGTACATAAAAATGTAATATATCTAGTAATAGTAAGGAAACTTACAAAGTATAATAGTGGTGATTTACAGTGTTGTTATATAGGGACATAACCCTACAGCATGTAATTTATAACAATGATAAATAACAAATTATGTAAAACTGCAGCATAAATATGATACATCACAATGTTATAAAGGGAGAAAATACTGGAACAGATGTAATTATACAACTGAGATAAATCACAAAGCTATGTTGCAATGTCATACATAATTTAAGATATAAGAGAACAATTCTGTTTCTGATAACAATATAAAACTACTAGTAAAGGGACCTCATGGGCCCTACACACTTGGTGATGTTTCTGATTTGGATGATGTTCATTTCAACGATTAACAAACATCATCCAAATTGGCTTGCTATGCTAACCGGGATAAAAAAGCCAATGATGAATGACTGCGGGGACATGCATCGTTCATCATTGGTGTCTACACACTAAACGACATGAACGATATATTGTTCACTTATAAGCGATATTATTTACATCACCCGTGTATGTCACCATGTGTGTAGGGCTTATAAGAGACCTGGCCTGTGCTGGGTCACCTCAGTCTGACCTCTCTGTTACTCTGACCCATGACCTCTCTCTGCTGCTTTCTAAAGTTTATACTTTGATACGTAATTTTATACAGTATGAATGAAAGTAGTGCTGTTTCAGATTTCAATTTATAACCCTCATGCATACTTGCTTAATACAGCATTAGATAATATTGTATAATCGTAATACATAGAAATATTATAGAGTGTAACCAGTGGGAGAGTTCACTGACCTAACACACATGAATAGTAGAGAGCCGAACCTCCCTTTCTCCACTCATATACTAAACCCATTCTTTCTGAGTTCGCTGACATCACACACACAAAGCTAGGAACTCTGATACAGTACTACCTCTTCCCACCCACTTAGCAGGAGTTAATAACCACTGCCTGGTCTTCTTGGTTATATTGTAAGATGAATGCTTTAACCTAAGGCATAACAAAGCTTTATACAAATGCAACAAAGCATAAATCAACAACCTGTAACTCCTTAAATAACTAATTTCGTTACATAATGCTGCGGCACATTAAAACTTATAATAGTGATAAATAGTATAATATATGTATATAAAATAGTCCTATAATAATCTGCATAGTCCTATCATAATCTATACTATATATATATAATACAGTCCTACATAATACAGTCCTATAACAATCTATAACTCGTATCTAAGAATGCTAAATCAAGAAGTAAAACTGTTGAAGATAACCATGCATAACAGTGATAAATGAAAATTTGTAAATGGGAACAAAATGCTTTGTCAGTTAATATGATGTGACTTTGTTACCAAATAATGTCATAGTGAGCAAATCATGGATTGTGTGTTATTGAGCCTCTTTTTCACTCTTTCATTTCTTATCTGGTACTAGTAGGAAAAGTTAAGCCCAAGAGTGGCGGTCAAAAGCAGGAAATCTTTAAAAGGAAAGCATCATATAATCCAATCCAAAACTATGCATAAACACAATACCTAACCGTTCTAGCAATGTATGGTCTCATTTTAACAATGTAGGTCTGATATATCATTTTAGAGCTTCAACAAATAAGTGTATTAACCTAATACTTAACAATGCTATATCCTAAGGCATAACAATGCTTTATACAGTGTCAACAATACGTAAATCAATAACATACAGTATAAGTGTAAAATTACTTTAGTTACATAATCCTGTGGCATCTTAAAACTTATAAATGTGTGGCATAACAGTGTAAGGTATGTGTATAATACACAGTCTTATAGCAATCTATAACTCATATATAAGAATGCTAAATCAAGAAGTAAAACTGTTGAAGATAACCAGCATAACAGTGATACATGAAAATTGTAAATGGGTACAAAATGCTTTGTCAGTTAATATGATGTAACTGTGTTACCAAATAATGTTACAATGCAATAAAATACTGCAGCTGTGTACAATTTAAATAATGATAAATAATGAAATATAGTTAATGTTTAATCATATAATGCTTTATGACTATTTTGCATGTTAACATAATACATGCAGATGTGTGGCAGGGTTCCTGATGTGGGACTCTATGGAACCCCAGGATCGTTAGGATGAATTTGCTGCTTGAGAAATTCCATTCTGTCACAACTGAGGGCTGGTGCTGACCAGAGGAAGCCTCAGTTGTAGGGGCTGAAGTATATGTAAACCTGGGCGGCAATAAGGAACTTCTAGACATGCAGATGAGATTGTAGAACCAATGCCTGAAGGCGTGACCACGACAGCAGGAGTAAAATGTATTATTTTTATTTAGCACAGTTCAGATGGTACATCGGCAGTTGCAGTAGTCAGATATGGTAAAAGAACAAATACAGTACACAGTTCCAAAGGATGCAGCAGTAGTTGGAATGTCCTTAGGTGTGGTAGTTGCCACAAGGCAGTCTTGGAAGACCAGGAGATGGAAAGTCCTTGTGCCAACACCCATACGCTGGATAATGAGATAAAAGACAGGAACTGACCAGCTGGTGTTATACTGAGGCTGGATGTACTGTGGAGTAAATGGTACAAGTGCACTGCCGAGTTTGACAGGCAGATCCGGACCAGGTGAAGAACTGTGGAGAAGTGCAGGTAAACCAGTGTAACAGGTGAAGAGTAGAATGACACTGGTGATGCTAGAGATCGGTGGTTATTTAGAAATAGATGATGGACCACTGATGGTATCTGGAAACCGATGGCGGAGCACCGATGGTATTTGTAAACTGATGGCGGAGCACCGATGGTATCTGGAAACCGATGGCGGAGCACCGATAGTATCAGAAGGCTGAACCCCACTGGAAGCTAGACGCTGGAAGCCAGTGTTTAGAGCACTGCCAGTCGCAGGGTGCAATGAAGACACTGTAGAGTCAGGCTGCACCGCAAGGTGGTAACAGGTGCGGGTCTCTGGTGGCGTGAAGACACAGGAGCTGGAATACCTGGAACTTAGCAATCAACCACAAGGAGCAGAGACTGGATACACTGGGTATGACAACCAAAGCACTGACAACTTTCTGGTCCAGGCACAGGATATTTAGACCTGCTGTGAGGCAGGCATTGGCTAATCAATTATGCAGAGTTCAGCAGTGCAGCGGATAGGTGCAGAGATAGCATGTTACTGGAAAAACATGGCTGCGCCCATGTTTGGCATTTGGGGTGAAAGTCAGTTTGTGAAACCATGTGGAGAAATGACAGTAATGGCAGCGGAGGCCGCGGAGGGCAGGAGACGCCATATTTGATTATTAGCACACTGGAGCCACAGGGATGGCGGCGGAGGGCCGGAGGCGCCATTTTAGGATTTAACAAATCAGATTTATGAAACGGCTGTTACAGCACTGCGGGATCGCAGGGAGGAGATGTGAAGTGAGGATATCAGCAATGCAGCTGGGATCCGGTCCTGGAATGCTGAGCCAGCCTCAGGAGACACTTGAAGGGTAATTAATGGCGTCCAGTTACCCGGATCGTGACACATTCATAGTATTGTAGCAGGAAGTGTCTGCTTGTCGACGTCTTTAGTAGCACTTACCTGTCCGAAGAGGACAATTCCTGAAGGAAGCCACCACCGCTGGAGCTTTGGCCACTGAGAAGATGCTGGTCATTATTTTTAGTAAGTCGTAGTCTACAAAGATTCATACTCAGTTGGTCAGGAAATGTCATTTTAAATTGGCACCATTTTTGAGCCAATCAGGACTTCTTCCAATAAACAATGACAGTTTGTCATAGTGAGTAAATCATGGATTGTGTGTTATTGAGCCTCTCTTTCACTCTTTCAGTTCTTATCTGGTACTAGTAGGAAAAGCTAAGCCCAATAGTGGCAATCAAAACAGAAAATCTTTCACAGGAGAGGATCATATAATCCAATCCAAAACTATGCATAAACACAATACCTAACCGTTATAGCACTGTATGGTCTCATTTTAACAATGTAGGTCTGATAAATCATTTTAGAGCTTCAACAAAAAAGTGTATTAACCTAATACTTAACAATGCTATATCCTAAGGCATAACAATGCTTTATACATACAGTAGAAGTGTAAAATAACTTTAGTTACAAAATCCTCTAACATCTTAAAACTTATAATTGTGATGCATAACAGTGAAAGGTTTGTGTATAATACAAAGTGCTATAACAATCTATAACTCATATATAAGAATACTAAATTTAGAAGTAAAACTGTTGAAGATGTCCATGCATAACAGTGATACATGAGAATTGTAAATGGGTACAAAATGCTTTGTCAGTTAATATGATGTGATTGTGTTACCAAATAATGTTACAATGCAATAAAATACTGCAGCTGTGTACAGTTTAAATAGTGATAAATAATGAAATATAGTTAATGTTATATCATATAATGCTTTATGACTATTGTGCATATTAACATAATAAATGCAGAGGTGTGGCAGGGTTCCTGATGTGGGACTCCATGGAACCCCAGGATCGTTAGGATGGATTTGCTGCATGAGAAATTCCATTCATAGTATTGTAGCAGGAAGTGTCTGCTTGTCGACATCTTTAGTAGCATTTACCTGTCCGAAGAAGTACCATTCCTGAAAGACGCCACCACCGCTAGAACTTTGGCAACTGAGAAGACGCTGGGTCTCATTTTTTGAAAGCCTTAATCTACAAAGATTCATACTCTGTTTGTCAGGAAATGTCATTTTAAATTGGCACCATTTTTGAGCCAATCAGGACTTCTTCCAATAAACAAAGACAGTTTGTCATAGTGAGCAAATCATGGATTGTGTGTTATTGAGCCTTTTTTTTTACTTTTTCAGTTCATATCTGGTACTAGTAGGAAAAGCTAAGGCCAATAGTGGCGGTCAAAACAGTATATCTTTAAAAGGAGAGGATCATATAATCCAATCCAAAACTATGCATAAACACAATACCTAACCGTTGTAGCAATGTATGGTCTCATTTTAATAATGTAGGTCGGATAAATCATTTTAGAGTTTCAACAAATAAGTGTATTAACCTAATACTTAACAATGCTATATCCTAAGGCATAACAATGCTTTATACAGTGTCAACAATATGTAAATCAATAACGTACAGTATAAGTGTAAAATAACTTTAGTTACATAATCCTGTTGCATCTTAAAACTTATAATTGTGATGCATAACAGTGTAAGGTTTGTGTATAATACACAGTCCTATAAAAATCTATAAATCATATATAAGAATTATCACTGACCTGGTTTGGAAGTGTTGTGGACTCGGGGTTTCTTCCGGTGACCGGAAAGAGGAACCGCCACTGGGTCGCAGTAGAGATGGCCGAATGTAGGTTTTCCTCATGCAGAATAAGGACGGTAGGCAGAAGGCACGGGTGGACGCTTGAGGGTCTTCTGAAAGACAAGACTTGCAAAGGTGCTGATGATTTGGTGAAGAATACCATAAGCTCACTGAGAGCGATGCTGAGGTGCTAGAGGCACTGAGGTGCTTGAAGGCGCTGAGGTGCTTGGAGACGCTTAGGTGCTTGGAGGCACGGAGGTGCTTGGAGGCACGGAAGTGCTTGGAGACGCTGAGGTGCTTGGAGGCACGGATGTGCTGGAGGCATGGAGGTGCTTGGAGGCACGGAGGTGCTGGAGGCACGGAGTAACGATGATACACAGCAGTAACGATGATACTCAGGCGCCGGAGCTCTGCCCGGCGTCTGAATTTGTACTTCCCGCCAGCACCTGATTGGGGAAGCGCCGATGACATCACCCGTCCCCCAGTGGACGCCGGGCGCACTCGCGATGTCCACACTACGAACGCCGGACGGAGCGCCGGTTGCCGGAGACCGCCAGAGAGGACGGCCACCCGGAAAGCCAGTACCCCCGGAGAGGCAAGTACGGCGGCCGCGACGGCGGCATGACAGTACCCCCTCATCTAGGAGTGGCCCCTCAACGAGTGGTTTCGTAGGGTGTCTAGAATGGAAAATCCGGATTAGTCGAGGAGCCGAGACCTCAGAAGCCTTTATCCAACTTCTCTCCTCAGGACCATACCCTTTCCATTCCACCAGATATTGCAGATTCTTGTGAAGGTAACGAGAGTCCAGAATAGTTTTGATCTCAAAGTCTGTTCCTGTTTCAGTTTCCACTGAGGTGGGGCTAGAGGACTTTGAATGAAACTGATTAAGGACGAGAGGACGAAGAAGAGAAACATGGAAGGCATTTTATATACGTAGGTGAGAAGGTAAACCCAACTTACAGACAACAGGATTCAGGACATGTAGCACAGGGTAAGGACCGATTAATCTTGGAGCAAACTTCATAGTGGGCACCTTCAACCGGAGATTACATGTGGACAGCCATACCCTATCACCTACCTTGTATTGAGGAGCGGCTCGCCGTTTCTTATCTGCAAAGAACTTGTATCGGACTGAAACCTTTTTAAGACTAGCATGAATCTTACTCCAAATTTGTCTGAAGTGTAGTAGAGTGGACGTTACAGCTGGAACCTCTTCTGTCGGAAGACTTGGTAATTCCGGAACTCGTGGGTGGAACCCATAGTTGACGAAGAACGGAGACTCACCAGTGGAAGAATGAAATTAATGGTTATGGGCAAACTCCGCCCAAGGTAACAACTCCACCCAGTTGTCCTGTGAAGGGTAGAGATAAAGGCGGAGGAAAGCCTATAGATCTTGATTGACTTGTTCCGTTTGTCCATTCGTTTGGGGATGATAAGCGGACAAAAACTTAAGTTTAATCTGTAAGGCCGAGCAGAGAGCTTTCCAAAACCATGCGGGGAACTGTAACCCTCGATCAGAGACTATTTCCTGAGGCAACCCATGCAATCGAAAATGTTCTCGGATGAATAATAGAGCTAGTTTAGGAGCTGTCGGCAGACCAGTAAATGGAACGAAGTGCGCCATCTTCGAAAAACGGTCGACGATCACCCAGACAGTGTTGCAACCTTTGGAACAGGGCAAGTCAGTGATGAAGTCTATGGAAATGTGAGTCCAGGGTCTCATAGGAATGGGCAGAGGATGAAGCAACCCAGCAGGAGGCAGGCGAGGAGATTTATGTTGTGTACACTGTGGACAAGAATTAACGTAATCCTGTACATCCTTCCTCATGGTGTCCCACCAGTAAGATCTTTGCAGAAACTTGTACATCTTTTGGGCACCGGGATGACCGGAAAACTTGGAGATATGGGCCCACTGTAGTATTCTCGGACAGAATTTAGCTGGTACGGACATTCTTCCAGGGGGAGGAGCTAGAGTAGTTGAGGCAGCGGAGATAGAAATTGGATTTAGAATTAAACTCCGCTCGAAAGAATCATCTTCGTCTGTGGAAGTTTGTGAACGGGACAGCGCATCCGCTTTAGTATTGAAAGTCCTGGCCCGGTACTTGATAACAAAAGAAAATCGAGTGAAGAAGAGTGCCCATCTAGCTTGGCGAGGATTCAAGCATTGTGCGGTTTTGATATACAACAAATTTTTGTGATCAGTGTAAATGGTAATCAAAAATATATACAAAAGATTGGCGCTCTACAATGCACACACTATATGTGGTTGGATTCAGACGGCTGCTCACTAGTTGTGGGCGGGCTGCCCCAACAATGGATCAAAGTAAGTGTGAAAAACGAAAGAGTGGGAGCGCAGAATGAATCCAATATAATGTTTTATTTAAAATATTAATATGTCATCCACATAAAAAAATGCAGTACATGAACTAGCCTAAGAATAAACAATTGATATTATATAAATGTAAACGAGACTGCCATATCTCCTAAACAAATATGAATAAAAAACCTTTAATAAACCCTAGTTAGGGCTGCATTAATGCTTCATGAAAATCAGCCGTGCGTCCACGAGCTGAAATGATTATAAAAAGGAGACTGATAAAAAGTGCCTCTGTTATAAGTCACTGTCCTCCTTATACACAATAGAATCTCATTGGTAGAGAGTGTCCCAGTACTGGACTTGCGGACAACCGTGCTGTAGTATTATGTGGCAAATGGATAGTGATGGTCAAATTCACTTTGTGGTATATCACCTGATGTAGAAGCCTCTCCGTCAAAGGCGCTGTACTGAGCCGGGTTTGCAGCGGCTCTGTGCAGTGAACGTACAGCTGGTCTCGTCACCGGTGAACCATCCAGATGAACACGGTTGTTTAATTCTGCTGAAGGTTGCTGTACCAGTCTGGATATGCAACAGTGTAAAAAGACTGGAGCAGCAGATTCTCCGGCCGCTGGTGGAAAAATCCGTATTAATTGCGGCTACGGTCCACTCGATGCATGCGGCTCACAGGGTGTCAGGAGAATATAGCAGGGTGTCAGGAGAATATAGCAGTCCAAATGAGGTCCTTCAAAGGAGTACCTTAACGCGTTTCTCGGCCCACAACGCTGGCCGTTTTCCTTCTGATGAAACGGCCAGCATTGTGGGCCGAGAAACGCGTTAAGGTACTCCTTTGAAGGACCTCATTTGGACTGCTATATTCTCCTGACACCCTGTGAGCCGCATGCATCGAGTGGACCGTAGCCGCAATTAATACGGATTTTTCCACCAGCGGCCGGAGAATCTGCTGCTCCAGTCTTTTTACACTGTTGCATATCCAGACTGGTACAGCATCCTTCAGCAGAATTAAACAACCGTGTTCATCTGGATGGTTCACCGGTGACGAGACCAGCTGTACGTTCACTGCACAGAGCCGCTGCAAACCCGGCTCAGTACAGCGCCTTTGACGGAGAGGCTTCTACATCAGGTGATATACCACAAAGTGAATTTGACCATCACTATCCATTTGCCACATAATACTACAGCACGGTTGTCCGCAAGTCCAGTACTGGGACACTCTCTACCAATGAGATTCTATTGTGTATAAGGAGGACAGTGACTTATAACAGAGGCACTTTTTATCAGTCTCCTTTTTATAATCATTTCAGCTCGTGGACGCACGGCTGATTTTCATGAAGCATTAATGTAGCCCTAACTAGGGTTTATTAAAGGTTTTTTATTCATATTTGTTTAGGAGATATGGCAGTCTCGTTTACATTTATATAATATCAATTGTTTATTCTTAGGCTAGTTCATGTACTGCATTTTTTTATGTGGATGACATATTAATATTTTAAATAAAACATTATATTGGATTCATTCTGCGCTCCCACACTTTCTTTTTTCACACTTAAATGGTAATCACATGTTTGGCCCCTTCTAAGAGATATCTCCACTCTTCCAAGGCAGATTTAATTGCCAAAAGTTCCTGGTCTCCAATAGTGTCATTTCGTTCGGCCGGAGAGAATTTACGAGAGTGGAAGCCACACGGATGTAATTTCTTATCTGAGGAGTACTGAGAGAGAACGGTCCCAACTCCGACCGAAGATGCGTCAACTTCTAGGAAGAAAGGTTCTTCGAAATTTGGTTGCTGGAGTACTGGCGCGGACATGAAAGCTGATTTCAAGTGGGAAAAAGCCTCAATGGCTTCAGGAGGCCACAAACTCGGGTTAGAGCCCTTTCTCGTCAAGGCAGTAATGGGCGCAACAATGGTGGAGAAACCCCTAACGAATTTCCTGTAGTAATTCGCAAAGCCCAGGAATCTTTGTATTGCTTTCAAAGAGAGAGGCTGAGTCCAGTCACGAATGGCAGAGAGCTTCTCCGGATCCATGCGAAGCTCCGTCCCCGAGATGATATAACCGAGGAACGGAACCGATGTCACTTCGAAGGTACACATGGAGAACTTAGCATAGAGACGATTCTTTCGTAAACGGTGGAGCACCTCTTTGACCTGAGTCCTGTGTTCAACAAGATCTTTGGAAAAAAATCAGTATGTCGTCTAAATATACTACAACACTTCGATATAACATGTCTCGGAAGATTTCGTTGACGAATCCCTGGAAGACGGCAGGAGCGTTACTAAGGCCAAACGGCATCACCAGGTATTTGTAATGCCCATCCCGGGTATTGAAGGCGGTCTTCCATTCATCCCCTTCTCGGATGCGTATTAGATTATAAGCTCCCCTCAAATCGAGCTTGGAGAAAACGCGGGCGCCACGAACCTTATCAAATAACTCTGTGATTAGTGGCATGGGGTATTTATTCTTGATGGTGATATCGTTTAAGCCACGGTAGTCGATACATGGTCTCAACCCCCCGTCCTTCTTCACGAAAAAGAAGCCCGCTCCAGCAGGGGAGGAAGAGGGGCGAATGAATCCCTTGAGCAGATTGGACTTAATATAGTCCGACATAGCTTGAGTCTCGGGAAGTGACAAAGGATATGTGCGGCCACGGGGAGGCATCTTCCCTGGGATAAGGTCAATAGGGCAGTCCCAAGGCCTATGAGGTGGTAACTGGTCAGCCGCCTGTTCCGAAAACACATCCTTGAACCCCTGATGCGCCTCCGGAATATGCTCTTTATCCGACTTAGAAGAGACACGGAGCGGACAAACGGGAGTGAGACAGTTAGCGTGACAAAAAGAACTCCAAGACAGAATTTGAGAAGACTTCCAGTCAATGTGGGGATTATGAATTTTGAGCCAAGGCATTCAGAGGACCAGATCATGATGCATTTCCGGAATCACCAAGAATTCCAGACATTCCTGATGTAGAGCCCCGACCTGCAGCTTAACTGGCTCCGTGTGCCACGTTATGATACTTTTGGAAATTCTAGTACCGTTGATAGCCGTCAACGAAATAGGCCGCTCGAAAGGCCGTACCTTTAAATCCATGCTTTGGACACAGGAAGAAGAAACGAAGTTCCCCGCAGCTCCGGAATCCAACAGGGCCTCACAAGACTTGGAGACTGACTTGGTGATTTAAAGACACAGGAAGCAAACAATCCAAAATCGGAGAAGATTTAGTCGTGACCCCCAACTTGACTCCTCCAGAACAAGCTAGGCCTGCCCGTTTCCCGGACGAGATTTACAAAACTTGAGGAAATGATCTGCAGCTCCACAGTAAAGGCAAAGTTTACCCTCACGACGATGCTGTCGTTCCTCTGGAGACAGTCGGGAACGGTTAATTTGCATAGGTTCGTCCGAGCTGGGCACAGCCGCCAGCCAAGGAGGAGGATGCCGGAACCTAGAACGATCTGAACGACTATGTTCTCCTCTACGCTCCTGCATCCGAAGATCCACCTTGATGCAAAGGGAGATCAACTCTTCTAATGGATCCGGCAGATCCCTAGTGACCAACTCATCTTTCAGCCGGTCGGAGAGACCGTTCCAGAAGGCAGCCCTCAGGGCGTCATTATTCCAGCAAAGTTCAGAGGCAATGGTCTGGAAATGAACCACGTACTGACCCACGGAGCGGGAGCCCTGACGAACACGGAGCAAGTCAGAAGAAGCAGTGGTCATCCTGCCGGCCTCGTCGAAGATTCTTCGAAAGGACGTAATGAAGTTGGTGTAGTTGGAAACCACGGGATCAGATCGTTCCCATAATGGAGACACCCAATCCAACGCTGACCCTTCAAGCAGGGAAATGATATACGCTACCTTAGACCGATCCGTAGGGAAATTATGAGAGAGAAGCTCGAAGTGCACCTCGCACTGGTTTAGAAAACCACGGCAATTCTTTGGATTCCCATTATAGCGGGAAGGAGTAGGAAGCTGGAGGCGTGACCTGGTACCGGCCGGAGGTTGGACGTTACTAGAAGCGGCAACTGGAGCAGTTAAGGGAACTGAAACAGGAATTACGGAAGCTAAAGATGCTTGAATTTGATCCAATCGGCCGGACAATTCCTGGAGATATTGCATCACCTGGCCCTGTGTCTCCTCCTGAGTCTGAACTCTGGAAGCCAAACTTTGGATGGCGCTCAACTCTGTGTTCCGATCCCCCGGGATTATGTGGCCTGACTATACTATCACTGACCTGGTTTGGAAGTGTTGTGGACTCGGGGTTTCTTCCGGTGACCGGGAAGAGGAACCGCCACTGGGTCGCAGTAGAGATGGCCGAATGTAGGTTTTCCTCATGCAGGATTAGGATGGTAGGCAGAAGGCACGGGTGGACGCTTGTAGGTCTCCTGAAAGACAAGACTTGCAAAGGTGCTGATGATTTGGTGAAGAATACCATAAGCTCACTGAGAGCGATGCTGAGGTGCTAGAGGCACGGAGGTGCTAGAGGCACGGAGGTGCTAGAGGCACTGAGGTGCTAGAGGCACTGAGGTGCTAGAGGCATTGAGGTGCTTGAAGGCGCTGAAGCGCTTGGAAAAGCTGAGGTGCTTGGAGGCACGGAGGTGCTGGAGGCACGGAGGTGCTGGAGGCACGGAAGTGCTTGGAGGCACGGAGGTGCTGGAGGCACGGAGGTGCTGGAGGCACGGAGGTGCTTGTAGGCACGGAGGTGCTTGTAGGCACGGATGTGCTTGGAGGCACGGAGGTGCTGGAGGCACAGAGGTGCTTGGAGGTGCTTGGAGGCACGGAGGTGCTGGAGGCACAGAGGTGCTTGGAGGTGCTGGAGGCACGGAGGTGCTTGGAGGCACGGAAGTGCTGGAGGCACGGAGGTGCTTGGAGGCACAGAGGTGCTGGAGGCACGTCTGGAAGCGCTGACGCCACAGGGATACAGGAGCTCTGGAGATCACAACTACAGCAGCAGTAACGATGATACTCAGGCGCCGGAGCTCTGCGGCATCTGAATTTGTACTTCCCGCCAGCACCTGATTGGGGAAGCGCTTATGACATCACCCGTCCCCCAGTGGACGCCGGGCGCACCCACGACGTCCACACTACAAACGCCGGACGGAGCGCCGGGTGCCGGAGACCGCCAGAGAGGACGGCCGCCCGGAGAGCCAGCACCCCCGGAGAGGCAAGTACGGCGGCATGACAAGAATGCTAAATCAAGAAGTAAAACTGTTGAAGATAACCATGCATAACAGTGATACATGAAAATTGTAAATGGGTACAAAATGCTTTGTCAGTTAATATGATGTGACTGTGTTACCAAATAATGTTACAATGCAATAAAATATTACAGCTGTGTACAATTTAAATAGTGATAAATAATGAAATATAGTTAATGTTATTTCATATAATGCTTTATGACTAATGTGCATATTAACATAATACACGCAGAGGTGTGGCAGGGTTCCTGATGTGGGACTCTATGGAACCCCAGGATCGTTAGAATGGATTTGCTGCATGAGAAATTCCATTCATAGTATTGTAGCAGGAAGTGTCTGCTTGTCGACATCTTTAGTAGCACTTACCTGTCCGAAGAAGGACCATTCCTGAAAGAAGCCACCACCGCTGGAACTTTGGCCACTGAGAAGACGCTGGTTCTCATTTTTTGAAAGCCTCAATCTACAAAGATTCATACTCAGTTGGTCAGGAAATGTCATTTTAAATTGGCACAATTTTTGAGCCAATCAGTACTTCTTTCAATAAACAAAGACAGTTTGTCATAGTGAGCAAATCATGGATTGTGTGTTAGTGAGCCTCTTTTACACTCTTTCAGTTCTTATCTAGTACTAGTAGGAAAAGCTAAGCCCAATAGTGGCGGTCAAAACAGAAAATCTTTAAAAGGAGAGGATCATATAATCCAATCCAAAACTATGCATAAACACAATACCTAACCGTTATAGCAGTGTATGGTCTCATTTTAACAATGTAGGTCTGATAAATAATTTTAGAGCTTCAACAAATAAGTGTATTAACCTAATACTGAATAATGCTATATCATAAGGCATAACAATGCTTTATACAGTGTCAACAATATGTAAATCAATAACATACAGTATAAGTGTAAAATAAGTTTAGTTACATAATCCTGTTGCATCTTAAAACTTATAATTGTGATGCATAACAGTGTAAGGTTTGTGTATATTACACAGTACTATAACACCTAAAGGATGTTGAGGAGCCTCTGTGCGCTAATGTGATACAGCTCGAAAAATATATTGGATATGGAATCACAACAGTTCCAAACATGACAATATGCAAAAAACAAAAAACAAATATTATGCTCAAGCGCTCACAAATGGATGTACACTTCCATGAATTTCTAAAGTGGGATGAATCTGGAGATTTTTCCTTTCAGTTTTCCACAGGATGTCCTCATACATGGAAAAGAAAAACAAACATACACCAAGATCCTCATGTATTACTTCCAGATGATATTGGGAATCACTCTCTACTATTTCCCTTAGGGAGATATGATAATATCGGGGGGATCCCCCTTCCAAAACACCTACACAAGTGTGAAGTAAATATCATATATCCGAAATGGTGCTAATAAACCACTCATTAAGAATTCCCATAAGACAATTTCAGTGTGTCGGGGGAAATTCCCCCTTCCAAAGAACACTTATACAGGTGTGAAATTAACGTGCATATAGAAACAGAATCTCTGTGGATGGTCACTCCGTCACCAAATGAACAAAAATATCGGGGTTGCCCCCTACATGAGTCACTCACAATGGTAGATATGTCACATGCATGTAGGGTGGGTCTTTCTTATCCACTCCTTATATGCAGCCACGCACTTTTTCTCCAAAAGAAGATATAGCGGAGAAGATGTTGAAGTATAAAAGATTCTTTTAATAACAAACAGACATCAAAATAAAAGCAGTGGTATTCATACCCAGAAAGGCTGAGGTAGAAATTGATGTTATACAGAAAAAACGTGGCCCCGTTAATCTGGTCTCCTCCAAGTCTCCTACGGGTAAATCTTTCCAGTGCAGGCCTCCCCACCAACGCGTTTCGACCCGTACCAGGGTCTTTTTCAAGGCCTTGAAAAAGACCCTGGTACGGGTCCTGGGTATGAATACCACTGCTTTTATTTTGATGTCTGTTTGTTATTAAAAGAATTTTTTATACTTCAACATCTTCTCCGCTATCTGGTACTTAACAGTGTAAGGTATGTGTATAATACACAGTCCTATAACAATCTATAAATCATATATAAGAATGCTAAATCAAGAAGTAAAACTGTTGAAGATAACCATGCATAACAGTGATACATGAAAATTGTAAATGGGTACAGAATGCTTTGTCAGTTAATATGATGTGACTGTGTTACCAAATAATGTTACAATGCAATAAAATATTGCAGCTGTGTACAATTTAAATAGTGATAAATAAGGAAATATAGTTAATGTTATATCATATAATCCTTTATGACTATTGTGCATATTAACATAATAAATGCAGAGGTGTGGCAGGGTTCCTGATGTGTGACTCTATGGAACCCCAGGATCATTAGGATGGATTTGCTGCATGAGAAATTCCATTCATAGTATTGTATCAGGAAGTGTCTGCTTGTCGACATCTTTAGTAGCACTTACCTGTCCGAAGACGGACCATTCCTGAAAGAAGCCACCACCGCTGGAACTTTGACCAATGAGTAGATGCTGGGTCTCATTTTTTGAAAGCCTTAATCTACAAAGATTCATACTCAGTTGGTCAAGAAATGTCATTTTAAATTGGCACCATTTTTGAGCCAATCAGGACTTCTTCCAATAAACAAAGACAGTTTGTCATAGTGAGTAAATCATGGATTGTGTGTTATTGAGCCTCTCTTTCACTCTTTCAGTTCTTATCTGGTACTAGTAGGAAAAGCTAAGCCCAATAGTGGCGGTTAAAACAGAAAATCTTTAAAAGGAGAGGATCATATAATCCAATCCAAAACTATGCATAAACACAATACCTAACCGTTATAGCACTATGGTCTCATTTTAACAATGTAGGTCTGATAAATCATTTTAGAGCTTCAACAAATAAGTGTATTAACATAATACTAAACAATGCTATATCCTAAGGCATAACAATGCTTTATACAGTATCAACAATACGTAAATCAATAAAGTACAGTATAAGTGTAAAATAACTTTAGTTACATAATCCTGTTGCATCTTAAAACTTATAATTGTGATGCATAACAGTGTAAGGTTTGTGTATAATACACAGTCCTATAAAAATCTATAAATCATATATAAGAATGCTAAATCAAGAAGTAAAACTGTTGAAGATAACCATGCATAACAGTGATACATGAAAATTGTAAATGGGTACAGAATGCTTTGTCAGTTAATATGATGTGACTGTGTTACCAAATAATGTTACAATGCAATAAAATATTGCAGCTGTGTTACAATTTAAATAGTGATAAATATTGAAATATAGTTAATGTTGTATCATATAATGCTTTATGACTATTGTGCATATTAACATTAATACATGCAGAGGTGTGGCAGGGTTTCTGATGTTGGACTCTATGGAACCCCAGGATCGTTAGGATGGATTTGCTGCATGAGAAATTCCATTCATAGTATTGTATCAGAAAGTGTCTGCTTGTCGACATCTTTAGTAGCATATACCTGTCCGAAGAAGGACCATTCCTGAAAGAAGCCACCACCGCTGGAACTTTGGCCACTGAGAAGACGCTGGGTCTCATTTTTTGAAAGCCTTAATCTACAAAGATTCATACTCAGTTGGTCAGGAAATGTCATTTTAAATTGGCACCATTTTTGAGCCAATCAGGTCTTCTTCCAATAAACAAAGACAGTTTGTCATAGTGAGCAAATCATGGATTGTGTGTTATTGAGCCTCTTTTTCACTCTTTCAGTTCTTATCTGGTACTAGTAGGAAAAGCTAAGCCCAATAGTGGCGGTCAAAACAGAAAATCTTTAAAAGGAGAGGATCATATAATCCAATATAAAACTATGCATAAACACAATACCTAACCGTTATAGCAGTGTATTTTCTCATTTTAACAATGTAGGTCTGATAAATCAATTTAGAGCTTCAACAAATAAGTGTATTAACCTAATACTTAACAATGCTATAGCCTAAGGCATAACAATGCTTTATACAGTGTCAACAATATGTAAATCAATAACATACAGTATAAGTGTAAAATAACTTTAGTTACATAATCTTGTTGCATCTTAAAACTTATAATTGTGTTGCATAACAGTGTAAGGTTTGTGTATAATACACAGTCCTATAAAAATCTATAAATCATATATAAGAATGCTAAATCAAGAAGTAAAACTGTTGAAGATAACCATGCATAACAGTGATACATGAAAATTGAAAATGGGTACAAAATGCTTTGTCAGTAAATATGATGTGACTTTGTTACCAAATAATGTTACAATGCAATAAAATATTGCAGCTGTGTACAATTTAAATAGTGATAAATATTGAAATATAGTTAATGTTATATCATATAATGCTTTATGACTATTGTGCATATTAACATAATACATGCAGAGGTGTGGCAGGGTTTCTGATGTGGGACTCTATGGAACCCCAGGATCATTAGGATGGATTTGCTGCATGAGAAATTCCATTCATAGTATTGTATCAGGAAGTGTCTGCTTGTCGACATCTTTAGTAGCATATACCTGTCCGAAGAAGGACGATTCCTGAAAGAAGCCACCACCGCTGGAACTTTGGCCACTGAGAAGACGCTGGGTCTCATTTTTTGAAAGCCTTAATCTACAAAGATTCATACTCAGTTGGTCAGGAAATGTCCTTTTAAATTGGCACCATTTTTGAGCCAATCAGGACTTCCTCCAATAAACAAAGACAGTTTGTCATAGTGAGCAAATCATGGATTGTCTGTTATTGAGCCTCTTTTTCACTCTTTCAGTTCTTATCTGGTACTAGTACTATGCATATACACAATACCTAACCGTTATAGCAGTGTATGGTCTCATTTTAACAATGTAGGTCTGATAAATAATTTTAGAGCTTCAACAAATAAGTGTATTAACCTAATACTTAACAATGTTATAGCCTAAGGCATAACAATGCTTTATACAGTGTCAACAATATGTAATTCAATAACATACAGTATAAGTGTAAAATAACTTTAGTTACATAATCCTGTTGCATCTTAAAACTTATAATTGTGATGCATAACAGTGTAAGGTTTGTGTATAATACAAAGTCCTATAACAATCTATAAATCATATATAAGTATGCTAAATCAAGAAGTTAAACTGTTGAAGATAACCATGCATAACAGTGATACATGAAAATTGTAAATGGGTACAGAATGCTTTGTCAGTTAATATGATGTGACTGTGTTACCAAATAATGTTACAATGCAATAAAATATTGCAGCTGTGTACAATTTAAATAGTGATAAATAATGAAATATAGTTAATGTTATATCATATAATCCTTTATGACTATTGTGCATATTAACATAATAAATGCAGAGGTGTGGCAGGGTTCCTGATGTGGGACTCTATGGAACCCCAGGATCGTTAGGATGGATTTGCTGCATGAGAAATTCCATTCATAGTATTGTATCAGGAAGTGTCTGCTTGTCGACATCTTTATTAGCATTTACCTTTCCGAAGAAGGACCATTCCTGAAAGAAGCCACCACCGCTGGAACTTTGGCCACTGAGAAGATGCTGGGTCTCATTTTTTGAAAGCCTTAATCTACAAAGATTCATACTCAGTTGGTCAGGAAATGTCATTTTAAATTGGCACCATTTTTGAGCCATTTAGGACTTCTTCCAATAAACAAAGACAGTTTGTCATAGTGAGCAAATCATGGATTGTGTGTTATTGAGCCTCTTTTTCACTTTTTCAGTTCTTATCTGGTACTAGTAGGAAAAGCTAAACCCAATAGTGGCGGTCAAAACAGAAAATCTTTAAAAGGAGATGATCATATAGTCCAATCCAAAACTATGCATAAACACAATTCCTAACCGTTATAGCAGTGTATGGTCTCATTTTAACAATGTAGGTCTGATAAATCATTTTAGAGCTTCAACAAATAAGTGTATTAACCTAATACTTAACAATGCTATATCCTAAGGCATAACAATGCTTTATACAGTGTCAACAATACGTAAATCAATAACGTACAGTATAAGTGTAAAATAACTTTAGTTACTTAATACTTTTGCATCTTAAAATTTATAATTGTGATGCATAACAGTGTAAGGTTTGTGTATAATACACAGTCCTATAAAAATCTATAAATCATATATAAGAATGCTAAATCAAGGAGTAAAAATGTTGAAGATAACCATGCATAACAGTGATACATGAAAAATGTAAATGGGTTCAAAATGCTTTGTCCGTTAATATGATGTGACTGTGTTACCAAATAATGTTACAATGCAATAAAATATTGCAGCTGTGTACAATTTAAATTGTGATAAATATTGAAATATAGTTAATGTTATATCATATAATGCTTTATGACTATTGTGCATATTAACATAATACATGCAGAGGTGTGGCAGGGTTTCTGATGTGGGACTCTATGGAACCCCAGGATCGTTAGGATGCATTTGCTGCATGAGAAATTCCATTCATAGTACTGTATCAGGAAGTGTCTGCTTGTCGACATCTTTAGTAGCATATACCTGTCCGAAGAAGGACCATTCCTGAAAGAAGCCACCACCGCTGGAACTTTGGCCACTGAGAAGACACTGGGTCTCATTTTTTGAAAGCCTTAATCTACAAAGATTCATACTCAGTTGGTCAGGAAATGTCATTTTAAATTGGCACCATTTTTGAGCCAATCAGGACTTCTTCCAATAAACAAAGACAGTTTGTCATAGTGAGCAAATCATTGATTGTGTGTTATTGAGCCTCTTTTTCACTCTTTCAGTTCTTATCTGGTACTAGTAGGAAAAGCTAAGCCCAATAGTGGCGGTCAAAACAGAAAATCTTTAAAAGGAGAGGAACATATAATCCAATCCAAAACTATGCATAAACACAATACCTAACCGTTATAGCAGTGTATGGTCTGATTTTAACAATGTAGGTCTGATAAATAATTTTAGAGCTTCAACAAATAAGTGTATTAACCTAATACTTAACAATGCTATATCCTAAGGCATAACAATGCTCAAATCATGGATTGTGTGTTATTGAGCCTCTTTTTCACTTTTTCAGTTCTTATCTGGTACTAGTAGGAAAAGCTAAGCCCAATAGTGGCGGTCAAAACAGAAAATCTTTAAAAGGAGATGATCATATAATCCAATCCAAAACTATGCATAAACACAATTCCTAACCGTTATAGCAGTGTATGGTCTCATTTTAACAATGTAGGTCTGATAAATCATTTTAGAGCTTCAACAAATAAGTGTATTAACCTAATACTTAACAATGCTATATCCTAAGGCATAACAATGCTTTATACAGTGTCAACAATACGTAAATCAATAACGTACAGTATAAGTGTAAAATAACTTTAGTTACATAATACTTTTGCATCTTAAAATTTATAATTGTGATGCATAACAGTGTAAGGTTTGTGTATAATACACAGTCCTATAAAAATCTATAAATCATATATAAGAATGCTAAATCAAGGAGTAAAAATGTTGAAGATAACCATGCATAACAGTGATACATGAAAAATGTAAATGGGTTCAAAATGCTTTGTCAGTTAATATGATGTGACTGTGTTACCAAATAATGTTACAATGCAATAAAATATTGCAGCTGTGTACAATTTAAATTGTGATAAATATTGAAATATAGATAATGTTATATCATATAATGCTTTATGACTATTGTGCATATTAACATAATACATGCAGAGGTGTGGCAGGGTTTCTGATGTGGGACTCTATGGAACCCCAGGATCGTTAGGATGGATTTGCTGCATGAGAAATTCCATTCATAGTATTGTAGCAGGAAGTGTCTGCTTGTCGACATCTTTAGTAGCATATACCTGTCCGAAGAAGGACGATTCCTGAAAGAAGCCACCACCGCTGGAACTTTGGCCACTGAGAAGACGCTGGGTCTCATTTTTTGAAAGCCTTAATCTACAAAGATTCATACTCAGTTGGTCAGGAAATGTCCTTTTAAATTGGCACCATTTTTGAGCCAATCAGGACTTCCTCCAATAAACAAAGACAGTTTGTCATAGTGAGCAAATCATGGATTGTGTGTTATTGAGCCTCTTTTTCACTCTTTCAGTTCTTATCTGGTACTAGTACTATGCATATACACAATACCTAAACGTTATAGCAGTGTATGGTCTCATTTTAACAATGTAGTTCTGATAAATAATTTTAGAGCTTCAACAAATAAGTGTATTAACCTAATACTTAACAATGTTATAGCCTAAGGCATAACAATGCTTTATACTGTGTCAACAATATGTAAATCAATAACATACAGTATAAGTGTAAAATAACTTTAGTTACATAATCCTGTTGCATCTTAAAACTTATAATTGTGATGCATAACAGTGTAAGGTTTGTGTATAATACAAAGTCCTATAACAATCTATAAATCATATATAAGTATGTTAAATCAAGAAGTTAAACTGTTGAAGATAACCATGCATAACAGTGATACATGAAAATTGTAAATGGGTACAGAATGCTTTGTCAGTTAATATGATGTGACTGTGTTACCAAATAATGTTACAATGCAATAAAATATTGCAGCTGTGTACTATTTAAATAGTTATAAATAATGAAATATAGTTAATGTTATATCATATAATCCTTTATGACTATTGTGCATATTAACATAATAAATGCAGAGGTGTGGCAGGGTTCCTGATGTGGGACTCTATGGAACCCCAGGATCGTTAGGATGGATTTGCTGCATGAGAAATTCCATTCATAGTATTGTATCAGGAAGTGTCTGCTTGTCGACATCTTTATTAGCATTTACCTTTCCGAAGAAGGACCATTCCTGAAAGAAGCCACCACCGCTGGAACTTTGGCCACTGAGAAGATGCTGGGTCTCATTTTTTGAAAGCCTTAATCTACAAAGATTCATACTCAGTTGGTCAGGAAATGTCATTTTAAATTGGCACCATTTTTGAGCCATTTAGGACTTCTTCCAATAAACAAAGACAGTTTGTCATAGTGAGCAAATCATGGATTGTGTGTTATTGAGCCTCTTTTTCACTTTTTCAGTTCTTATCTGGTACTAGTAGGAAAAGCTAAACCCAATAGTGGCGGTCAAAACAGAAAATCTTTAAAAGGAGATGATCATATAGTCCAATCCAAAACTATGCATAAACACAATTCCTAACCGTTATAGCAGTGTATGGTCTCATTTTAACAATGTAGGTCTGATAAATCATTTTAGAGCTTCAACAAATAAGTGTATTAACCTAATACTTAACAATGCTATATCCTAAGTCATAACAATGCTTTATACAGTGTCAACAATACGTAAATCAATAACGTACAGTATAAGTGTAAAATAACTTTAGTTACATAATACTTTTGCATCTTAAAATTTATAATTGTGATGCATAACAGTGTAAGGTTTGTGTATAATACACAGTCCTATAAAAATCTATAAATCATATATAAGAATGCTAAATCAAGGAGTAAAAATGTTGAAGATAACCATGCATAACAGTGATACATGAAAAATGTAAATGGGTTCAAAATGCTTTGTCAGTTAATATGATGTGACTGTGTTACCAAATAATGTTACAATGCAATAAAATATTGCAGCTGTGTACAATTTAAATTGTGATAAATATTGAAATATAGTTAATGTTATATCATATAATGCTTTATGACTATTGTGCATATTAACATAATACATGCAGAGGTGTGGCAGGGTTTCTGATGTGGGACTCTATGGAACCCCAGGATCGTTAGGATGGATTTGCTGCATGAGAAATTCCATTCATAGTATTGTAGCAGGAAGTGTCTGCTTGTCGACATCTTTAGTAGCATATACCTGTCCGAAGAAGGACCATTCCTGAAAGAAGCCACCACCGCTGGAACTTTGGCCACCAAGAAGATGCTGGGTCTCATTTTTTGAAAGCCTTAATCTACAAAGATTCATACTCAGTTGGTCAGGAAATGTAATTTTAAATTGGCACCATTTTTGAGCCAATCAGGACTTCTTCCAATAAACAAAGACAGTTTGTCATAGTGAGCAAATCATGGATTGTGTGTTATTGAGCCTCTTTTTCACTCTTTCAGTTCTTATCTGGTACTAGTAGGAAAAGCTAAGCCCAATAGTGGCGGTCAAAACAGAAAATCTTTAAAAGGAGAGGATCATATAATCCAATATAAAACTATGCATAAACACAATACCTAACCGTTATAGCAGTGTATGGTCTCATTTTAACAATGTAGGTCTGATAAATCAATTTAGAGCTTCAACAAATAAGTGTATTAACCTAATACTTAACAATGCTATAGCCTAAGGCATAACAATGCTTTATACAGTGTCAACAATATGTAAATCAATAACATACAGTATAAGTGTAAAATAACTTTAGTTACATAATCTTGTTGCATCTTAAAACTTATAATTGTGTTGCATAACAGTGTAAGGTTTGTGTATAATACACAGTCCTATAAAAATCTATAAATCATATATAAGAATGCTAAATCAAGAAGTAAAACTGTTGAAGATAACCATGCATAACAGTGATACATGAAAATTGAAAATGGGTACAAAATGCTTTGTCAGTAAATATGATGTGACTTTGTTACCAAATAATGTTACAATGCAATAAAATATTGCAGCTGTGTACAATTTAAATAGTGATAAATATTGAAATATAGTTAATGTTATATCATATAATGCTTTATGACTATTGTGCATATTAACATAATACATGCAGAGGTGTGGCAGGGTTTCTGATGTGGGACTCTATGGAACCCCAGGATCATTAGGATGGATTTGCTGCATGAGAAATTCCATTCATAGTATTGTATCAGGAAGTGTCTGCTTGTCGACATCTTTAGTAGCATATACCTGACCGAAGAAGGACCATTCCTGAAAGAAGCCACCACCGCTGGAACTTTGGCCACTGAGAAGACGCTGGGTCTCATTTTTTGAAAGCCTTAATCTACAAAGATTCATACTCAGTTGGTCAGAAAATGTCCTTTTAAATTGGCACCATTTTTGAGCCAATCAGGACTTCCTCCAATAAACAAAGACAGTTTGTCATAGTGAGCAAATCATGGATTGTGTGTTATTGAGCCTCTTTTTCACTCTTTCAGTTCTTATCTGGTACTAGTACTATGCATATACACAATACCTAACCGTTATAGCAGTGTATGGTCTCATTTTAACAATGTTGGTCTGATAAATAATTTTAGAGCTTCAACAAATAAGTGTATTAACCTAATACTTAACAATGTTATAGCCTAAGGCATAACAATGCTTTATACAGTGTCAACAATATGTAAATCAATAACATACAGTATAAGTGTAAAATAACTTTAGTTACATAATCCTGTTGCATCTTAAAACTTATAATTGTGATGCATAACAGTGTAAGGTTTGTGTATAATACAAAGTCCTATAACAATCTATAAATCATATATAAGTATGCTAAATCAAGAAGTTAAACTGTTGAATATAACCATGCATAACAGTGATACATGAAAATTGTAAATGGGTACAGAATGCTTTGTCAGTTAATATGATGTGACTGTGTTACCAAATAATGTTACAATGCAATAAAATATTGCAGCTGTGTACAATTTAAATAGTGATAAATAATGAAATATAGTTAATGTTATATCATATAATCCTTTATGACTATTGTGCATATTAACATAATAAATGCAGAGGTGTGGCAGGGTTCCTGATGTGGGACTCTATGGAACCCCAGGATCGTTAGGATGGATTTGCTGCATGAGAAATTCCATTCATAGTATTGTATCAGGAAGTGTCTGCTTGTCGACATCTTTATTAGCATTTACCTTTCCGAAGAAGGACCATTCCTGAAAGAAGCCACCACCGCTGGAACTTTGGCCACTGAGAAGATGCTGGGTCTCATTTTTTGAAAGCCTTAATCTACAAAGATTCATACTCAGTTGGTCAGGAAATGTCATTTTAAATTGGCACCATTTTTGAGCCATTTAGGACTTCTTCCAATAAACAAAGACAGTTTGTCATAGTGAGCAAATCATGGATTGTGTGTTATTGAGCCTCTTTTTCACTTTTTCAGTTCTTATCTGGTACTAGTAGGAAAAGCTAAACCCAATAGTGGCGGTCAAAACAGAAAATCTTTAAAAGGAGATGATCATATAGTCCAATCCAAAACTATGCATAAACACAATTCCTAACCGTTATAGCAGTGTATGGTCTCATTTTAACAATGTAGGTCTGATAAATCATTTTAGAGCTTCAACAAATAAGTGTATTAACCTAATACTTAACAATGCTATATCCTAAGGCATAACAATGCTTTATACAGTGTCAACAATACGTAAATCAATAACGTACAGTATAAGTGTAAAATAACTTTAGTTACATAATACTTTTGCATCTTAAAATTTATAATTGTGATGCATAACAGTGTAAGGTTTGTGTATAATACACAGTCCTATAAAAATCTATAAATCATATATAAGAATGCTAAATCAAGGAGTAAAAATGTTGAAGATAACCATGCATAACAGTGATACATGAAAAATGTAAATGGGTTCAAAATGCTTTGTCAGTTAATATGATGTGACTGTGTTACCAAATAATGTTACAATGCAATAAAATATTGCAGCTGTGTACAATTTAAATTGTGATAAATATTGAAATATAGTTAATGTTATATCATATAATGCTTTATGACTATTGTGCATATTAACATAATACATGCAGAGGTGTGGCAGGGTTTCTGATGTGGGACTCTATGGAACCCCAGGATCGTTAGGATGGATTTGCTGCATGAGAAATTCCATTCATAGTATTGTAGCAGGAAGTGTCTGCTTGTCGACATCTTTAGTAGCATATACCTGTCCGAAGAAGGACCATTCCTGAAAGAAGCCACCACCGCTGGAACTTTGGCCACCAAGAAGATGCTGGGTCTCATTTTTTGAAAGCCTTAATCTACAAAGATTCATACTCAGTTGGTCAGGAAATGTAATTTTAAATTGGCACCATTTTTGAGCCAATCAGGACTTCTTCCAATAAACAAAGACAGTTTGTCATAGTGAGCAAATCATGGATTGTGTGTTATTGAGCCTCTTTTTCACTCTTTCAGTTCTTATCTGGTACTAGTAGGAAAAGCTAAGCCCAATAGTGGCGGTCAAAACAGAAAATCTTTAAAAGGAGAGGATCATATAATCCAATATAAAACTATGCATAAACACAATACCTAACCGTTATAGCAGTGTATGGTCTCATTTTAACAATGTAGGTCTGATAAATCAATTTAGAGCTTCAACAAATAAGTGTATTAACCTAATACTTAACAATGCTATAGCCTAAGGCATAACAATGCTTTATACAGTGTCAACAATATGTAAATCAATAACATACAGTATAAGTGTAAAATAACTTTAGTTACATAATCTTGTTGCATCTTAAAACTTATAATTGTGTTGCATAACAGTGTAAGGTTTGTGTATAATACACAGTCCTATAAAAATCTATAAATCATATATAAGAATGCTAAATCAAGAAGTAAAACTGTTGAAGATAACCATGCATAACAGTGATACATGAAAATTGAAAATGGGTACAAAATGCTTTGTCAGTAAATATGATGTGACTTTGTTACCAAATAATGTTACAATGCAATAAAATATTGCAGCTGTGTACAATTTAAATAGTGATAAATATTGAAATATAGTTAATGTTATATCATATAATGCTTTATGACTATTGTGCATATTAACATAATACATGCAGAGGTGTGGCAGGGTTTCTGATGTGGGACTCTATGGAACCCCAGGATCATTAGGATGGATTTGCTGCATGAGAAATTCCATTCATAGTATTGTATCAGGAAGTGTCTGCTTGTCGACATCTTTAGTAGCATATACCTGACCGAAGAAGGACCATTCCTGAAAGAAGCCACCACCGCTGGAACTTTGGCCACTGAGAAGACGCTGGGTCTCATTTTTTGAAAGCCTTAATCTACAAAGATTCATACTCAGTTGGTCAGGAAATGTCCTTTTAAATTGGCACCATTTTTGAGCCAATCAGGACTTCCTCCAATAAACAAAGACAGTTTGTCATAGTGAGCAAATCATGGATTGTGTGTTATTGAGCCTCTTTTTCACTCTTTCAGTTCTTATCTGGTACTAGTACTATGCATATACACAATACCTAACCGTTATAGCAGTGTATGGTCTCATTTTAACAATGTAGGTCTGATAAATAATTTTAGAGCTTCAACAAATAAGTGTATTAACCTAATACTTAACAATGTTATAGCCTAAGGCATAACAATGCTTTATACAGTGTCAACAATATGTAAATCAATAACATACAGTATAAGTGTAAAATAACTTTAGTTACATAATCCTGTTGCATCTTAAAATTTATAATTGTGATGCATAACAGTGTAAGGTTTGTGTATAATACACAGTCCTATAAAAATCTATAAATCATATATAAGAATGCTAAATCAAGGAGTAAAAATGTTGAAGATAACCATGCATAACAGTGATACATGAAAAATGTAAATGGGTTCAAAATGCTTTGTCAGTTAATATGATGTGACTGTGTTACCAAATAATGTTACAATGCAATAAAATATTGCAGCTGTGTACAATTTAAATTGTGATAAATATTGAAATATAGATAATGTTATATCATATAATGCTTTATGACTATTGTGCATATTAACATAATACATGCAGAGGTGTGGCAGGGTTTCTGATGTGGGACTCTATGGAACCCCTGGATCATTAGGATGGATTTGCTGCATGAGAAATTCCATTCATAGTATTGTATCAGGAAGTGTCTGCTTGTCGACATCTTTATTAGCATTTACCTTTCCGAAGAAGGACCATTCCTGAAAGAAGCCACCACCGCTGGAACTTTGGCCACTGAGAAGATGCTGGGTCTCATTTTTTGAAAGCCTTAATCTACAAAGATTCATACTCAGTTGGTCAGGAAATGTCATTTTAAATTGGCACCATTTTTGAGCCATTTAGGACTTCTTCCAATAAACAAAGACAGTTTGTCATAGTGAGCAAATCATGGATTGTGTGTTATTGAGCCTCTTTTTCACTTTTTCAGTTCTTATCTGGTACTAGTAGGAAAAGCTAAACCCAATAGTGGCGGTCAAAACAGAAAATCTTTAAAAGGAGATGATCATATAGTCCAATCCAAAACTATGCATAAACACAATTCCTAACCGTTATAGCAGTGTATGGTCTCATTTTAACAATGTAGGTCTGATAAATCATTTTAGAGCTTCAACAAATAAGTGTATTAACCTAATACTTAACAATGCTATATCCTAAGGCATAACAATGCTTTATACAGTGTCAACAATACGTAAATCAATAACGTACAGTATAAGTGTAAAATAACTTTAGTTACATAATACTTTTGCATCTTAAAATTTATAATTGTGATGCATAACAGTGTAAGGTTTGTGTATAATACACAGTCCTATAAAAATCTATAAATCATATATAAGAATGCTAAATCAAGGAGTAAAAATGTTGAAGATAACCATGCATAACAGTGATACATGAAAAATGTAAATGGGTTCAAAATGCTTTGTCAGTTAATATGATGTGACTGTGTTACCAAATAATGTTACAATGCAATAAAATATTGCAGCTGTGTACAATTTAAATTGTGATAAATATTGAAATATAGTTAATGTTATATCATATAATGCTTTATGACTATTGTGCATATTAACATAATACATGCAGAGGTGTGGCAGGGTTTCTGATGTGGGACTCTATGGAACCCCAGGATCGTTAGGATGGATTTGCTGCATGAGAAATTCCATTCATAGTATTGTAGCAGGAAGTGTCTGCTTGTCGACATCTTTAGTAGCATATACCTGTCCGAAGAAGGACCATTCCTGAAAGAAGCCACCACCGCTGGAACTTTGGCCACCAAGAAGATGCTGGGTCTCATTTTTTGAAAGCCTTAATCTACAAAGATTCATACTCAGTTGGTCAGGAAATGTAATTTTAAATTGGCACCATTTTTGAGCCAATCAGGACTTCTTCCAATAAACAAAGACAGTTTGTCATAGTGAGCAAATCATGGATTGTGTGTTATTGAGCCTCTTTTTCACTCTTTCAGTTCTTATCTGGTACTAGTAGGAAAAGCTAAGCCCAATAGTGGCGGTCAAAACAGAAAATCTTTAAAAGGAGAGGATCATATAATCCAATATAAAACTATGCATAAACACAATACCTAACCGTTATAGCAGTGTATGGTCTCATTTTAACAATGTAGGTCTGATAAATCAATTTAGAGCTTCAACAAATAAGTGTATTAACCTAATACTTAACAATGCTATAGCCTAAGGCATAACAATGCTTTATACAGTGTCAACAATATGTAAATCAATAACATACAGTATAAGTGTAAAATAACTTTAGTTACATAATCTTGTTGCATCTTAAAACTTATAATTGTGTTGCATAACAGTGTAAGGTTTGTGTATAATACACAGTCCTATAAAAATCTATAAATCATATATAAGAATGCTAAATCAAGAAGTAAAACTGTTGAAGATAACCATGCATAACAGTGATACATGAAAATTGAAAATGGGTACAAAATGCTTTGTCAGTAAATATGATGTGACTTTGTTACCAAATAATGTTACAATGCAATAAAATATTGCAGCTGTGTACAATTTAAATAGTGATAAATATTGAAATATAGTTAATGTTATATCATATAATGCTTTATGACTATTGTGCATATTAACATAATACATGCAGAGGTGTGGCAGGGTTTCTGATGTGGGACTCTATGGAACCCCAGGATCATTAGGATGGATTTGCTGCATGAGAAATTCCATTCATAGTATTGTATCAGGAAGTGTCTGCTTGTCGACATCTTTAGTAGCATATACCTGACCGAAGAAGGACCATTCCTGAAAGAAGCCACCACCGCTGGAACTTTGGCCACTGAGAAGACGCTGGGTCTCATTTTTTGAAAGCCTTAATCTACAAAGATTCATACTCAGTTGGTCAGGAAATGTCCTTTTAAATTGGCACCATTTTTGAGCCAATCAGGACTTCCTCCAATAAACAAAGACAGTTTGTCATAGTGAGCAAATCATGGATTGTGTGTTATTGAGCCTCTTTTTCACTCTTTCAGTTCTTATCTGGTACTAGTACTATGCATATACACAATACCTAACCGTTATAGCAGTGTATGGTCTCATTTTAACAATGTAGGTCTGATAAATAATTTTAGAGCTTCAACAAATAAGTGTATTAACCTAATACTTAACAATGTTATAGCCTAAGGCATAACAATGCTTTATACAGTGTCAACAATATGTAAATCAATAACATACAGTATAAGTGTAAAATAACTTTAGTTACATAATCCTGTTGCATCTTAAAATTTATAATTGTGATGCATAACAGTGTAAGGTTTGTGTATAATACACAGTCCTATAAAAATCTATAAATCATATATAAGAATGCTAAATCAAGGAGTAAAAATGTTGAAGATAACCATGCATAACAGTGATACATGAAAAATGTAAATGGGTTCAAAATGCTTTGTCAGTTAATATGATGTGACTGTGTTACCAAATAATGTTACAATGCAATAAAATATTGCAGCTGTGTACAATTTAAATTGTGATAAATATTGAAATATAGATAATGTTATATCATATAATGCTTTATGACTATTGTGCATATTAACATAATACATGCAGAGGTGTGGCAGGGTTTCTGATGTGGGACTCTATGGAACCCCAGGATCGTTAGGATGGATTTGCTGCATGAGAAATTCCATTCATAGTATTGTAGCAGGAAGTGTCTGCTTGTCGACATCTTTAGTAGCATATACCTGTCCGAAGAAGGACCATTCCTGAAAGAAGCCACCACCGCTGGAACTTTGGCCACCAAGAAGATGCTGGGTCTCATTTTTTGAAAGCCTTAATCTACAAAGATTCATACTCAGTTGGTCAGGAAATGTAATTTTAAATTGGCACCATTTTTGAGCCAATCAGGACTTCTTCCAATAAACAAAGACAGTTTGTCATAGTGAGCAAATCATGGATTGTGTGTTATTGAGCCTCTTTTTCACTCTTTCAGTTCTTATCTGGTACTAGTAGGAAAAGCTAAGCCCAATAGTGGCGGTCAAAACAGAAAATCTTTAAAAGGAGAGGATCATATAATCCAATATAAAACTATGCATAAACACAATACCTAACCGTTATAGCAGTGTATGGTCTCATTTTAACAATGTAGGTCTGATAAATCAATTTAGAGCTTCAACAAATAAGTGTATTAACCTAATACTTAACAATGCTATAGCCTAAGGCATAACAATGCTTTATACAGTGTCAACAATATGTAAATCAATAACATACAGTATAAGTGTAAAATAACTTTAGTTACATAATCTTGTTGCATCTTAAAACTTATAATTGTGTTGCATAACAGTGTAAGGTTTGTGTATAATACACAGTCCTATAAAAATCTATAAATCATATATAAGAATGCTAAATCAAGAAGTAAAACTGTTGAAGATAACCATGCATAACAGTGATACATGAAAATTGAAAATGGGTACAAAATGCTTTGTCAGTAAATATGATGTGACTTTGTTACCAAATAATGTTACAATGCAATAAAATATTGCAGCTGTGTACAATTTAAATAGTGATAAATATTGAAATATAGTTAATGTTATATCATATAATGCTTTATGACTATTGTGCATATTAACATAATACATGCAGAGGTGTGGCAGGGTTTCTGATGTGGGACTCTATGGAACCCCAGGATCATTAGGATGGATTTGCTGCATGAGAAATTCCATTCATAGTATTGTATCAGGAAGTGTCTGCTTGTCGACATCTTTAGTAGCATATACCTGACCGAAGAAGGACCATTCCTGAAAGAAGCCACCACCGCTGGAACTTTGGCCACTGAGAAGACGCTGGGTCTCATTTTTTGAAAGCCTTAATCTACAAAGATTCATACTCAGTTGGTCAGGAAATGTCCTTTTAAATTGGCACCATTTTTGAGCCAATCAGGACTTCCTCCAATAAACAAAGACAGTTTGTCATAGTGAGCAAATCATGGATTGTGTGTTATTGAGCCTCTTTTTCACTCTTTCAGTTCTTATCTGGTACTAGTACTATGCATATACACAATACCTAACCGTTATAGCAGTGTATGGTCTCATTTTAACAATGTAGGTCTGATAAATAATTTTAGAGCTTCAACAAATAAGTGTATTAACCTAATACTTAACAATGTTATAGCCTAAGGCATAACAATGCTTTATACAGTGTCAACAATATGTAAATCAATAACATACAGTATAAGTGTAAAATAACTTTAGTTACATAATCCTGTTGCATCTTAAAACTTATAATTGTGATGCATAACAGTGTAAGGTTTGTGTATAATACAAAGTCCTATAACAATCTATAAATCATATATAAGTATGCTAAATCAAGAAGTTAAACTGTTGAATATAACCATGCATAACAGTGATACATGAAAATTGTAAATGGGTACAGAATGCTTTGTCAGTTAATATGATGTGACTGTGTTACCAAATAATGTTACAATGCAATAAAATATTGCAGCTGTGTACAATTTAAATAGTGATAAATAATGAAATATAGTTAATGTTATATCATATAATCCTTTATGACTATTGTGCATATTAACATAATAAATGCAGAGGTGTGGCAGGGTTCCTGATGTGGGACTCTATGGAACCCCAGGATCGTTAGGATGGATTTGCTGCATGAGAAATTCCATTCATAGTATTGTATCAGGAAGTGTCTGCTTGTCGACATCTTTATTAGCATTTACCTTTCCGAAGAAGGACCATTCCTGAAAGAAGCCACCACCGCTGGAACTTTGGCCACTGAGAAGATGCTGGGTCTCATTTTTTGAAAGCCTTAATCTACAAAGATTCATACTCAGTTGGTCAGGAAATGTCATTTTAAATTGGCACCATTTTTGAGCCATTTAGGACTTCTTCCAATAAACAAAGACAGTTTGTCATAGTGAGCAAATCATGGATTGTGTGTTATTGAGCCTCTTTTTCACTTTTTCAGTTCTTATCTGGTACTAGTAGGAAAAGCTAAACCCAATAGTGGCGGTCAAAACAGAAAATCTTTAAAAGGAGATGATCATATAGTCCAATCCAAAACTATGCATAAACACAATTCCTAACCGTTATAGCAGTGTATGGTCTCATTTTAACAATGTAGGTCTGATAAATCATTTTAGAGCTTCAACAAATAAGTGTATTAACCTAATACTTAACAATGCTATATCCTAAGGCATAACAATGCTTTATACAGTGTCAACAATACGTAAATCAATAACGTACAGTATAAGTGTAAAATAACTTTAGTTACATAATACTTTTGCATCTTAAAATTTATAATTGTGATGCATAACAGTGTAAGGTTTGTGTATAATACACAGTCCTATAAAAATCTATAAATCATATATAAGAATGCTAAATCAAGGAGTAAAAATGTTGAAGATAACCATGCATAACAGTGATACAATAAAAATTGTAAATGGGTACAGTATGCTTTGTCAGTTAATATGATGTAACTGTGTTACCAAATAATGTTACAATGCAATAAAATATTACAGCTGTGTACAATTTAAATTGTGATAAATATTGAAATATAGTTAATGTTATATCATATAATGCTTTATGACTATTGTGCATATTAACATAATACATGCAGAGGTGTGGCAGGGTTTCTGATGTGGGACTCTATGGAACCCCAGGATCGTTAGGATGCATTTGCTGCATGAGAAATTCCATTCATAGTACTGTATCAGGAAGTGTCTGCTTGTCGACATCTTTAGTAGCATATACCTGTCCGAAGAAGGACCATTCCTGAAAGAAGCCACCACCGCTGGAACTTTGGCCACTGAGAAGACACTGGGTCTCATTTTTTGAAAGCCTTAATCTACAAAGATTCATACTCAGTTGGTCAGGAAATGTCATTTTAAATTGGCACCATTTTTGAGCCAATCAGGACTTCTTCCAATAAACAAAGACAGTTTGTCATAGTGAGCAAATCATGGATTGTGTGTTATTGAGCCTCTTTTTCACTCTTTCAGTTCTTATCTGGTACTAGTAGGAAAAGCTAAGCCCAGTAGTGGCGGTCAAAACAGAAAATCTTTAAAAGGAGAGGAACATATAATCCAATCCAAAACTATGCATAAACACAATACCTAACCGTTATAGCAGTGTATGGTCTGATTTTAACAATGTAGGTCTGATAAATAATTTTAGAGCTTCAACAAATAAGTGTATTAACCTAATACTTAACAATGCTATATCCTAAGGCATAACAATGCTCAAATCATGGATTGTGTGTTATTGAGCCTCTTTTTCACTTTTTCAGTTCTTATCTGGTACTAGTAGGAAAAGCTAAGCCCAATAGTGGCGGTCAAAACAGAAAATCTTTAAAAGGAGATGATCATATAATCCAATCCAAAACTATGCATAAACACAATTCCTAACCGTTATAGCAGTGTATGGTCTCATTTTAACAATGTAGGTCTGATAAATCATTTTAGAGCTTCAACAAATAAGTGTATTAACCTAATACTTAACAATGCTATATCCTAAGGCATAACAATGCTTTATACAGTGTCAACAATACGTAAATCAATAACGTACAGTATAAGTGTAAAATAACTTTAGTTACATAATACTTTTGCATCTTAAAATTTATAATTGTGATGCATAACAGTGTAAGGTTTGTGTATAATACACAGTCCTATAAAAATCTATAAATCATATATAAGAATGCTAAATCAAGGAGTAAAAATGTTGAAGATAACCATGCATAACAGTGATACATGAAAAATGTAAATGGGTTCAAAATGCTTTGTCAGTTAATATGATGTGACTGTGTTACCAAATAATGTTACAATGCAATAAAATATTGCAGCTGTGTACAATTTGAATTGTGATAAATATTGAAATATAGTTAATGTTATATCATATAATGCTTTATGACTATTGTGCATATTAACATAATACATGCAGAGGTGTGGCAGGGTTTCTGATGTGGGACTCTATGGAACCCCAGGATCGTTAGGATGGATTTGCTGCATGAGAAATTCCATTCATAGTACTGTATCAGGAAGTGTCTGCTTGTCGACTTCTTTAGTAGCATATACCTGTCCGAAGAAGGACCATTCCTGAAAGAAGCCACCACCGCTAAAACTTTGGCCACTGAGAAGACACTGGGTCTCATTTTTTGAAAGCCTTAATCTACAAAGATTCATACTCAGTTGGTCAGGAAATGTCATTTTAAATTGGCACCATTTTTGAGCCAATCAGGACTTCTTCCAATAAACAAAGACAGTTTGTCATAGTGAGCAAATCATGGATTGTGTGTTATTGAGCCTCTTTTTCACTTTTTCAGTTCTTATCTGGTACTAGTAGGAAAAGCTAAGCCCAATAGTGGCGGTCAAAACAGAAAATCTTTAAAAGGAGATGATCATATAATCCAATCCAAAACGATGCATAAACACAATACCTAATCGTTATAGCAGTGTATGGTCTCATTTTAACAAAGTAGGTCTGATAAATCATTTTAGAGCTTCAACAAATAAGTGTATTAACCTAATACTTAACAATGCTATATCCTAAGGCATAACAATGCTTTATACAGTGTCAACAATACGTAAATCAATAACGTACAGTATAAGTGTAAAATAACTTTAGTTACATAATCCTGTTGCATCTTAAAATTTATAATTGTGGTGCATAACAGTGTAAGGTATGTGTATAATACACAGTCCTATAACAATCTATAAATCATATATAAGAATGCTGTATCAAGAAGTAAAACTGTTGAAGATAACCATGCATAACAGTGATACAATAAAAATTGTAAATGGGTACAGTATGCTTTGTCAGTTAATATGATGTAACTGTGTTACCAAATAATGTTACAATGCAATAAAATATTACAGCTGTGTACAATTTAAATTGTGATAAATATTGAAATATAGTTAATGTTATATCATATAATGCTTTATGACTATTGTGCATATTAACATAATACATGCAGAGGTGTGGCAGGGTTTCTGATGTGGGACTCTATGGAACCCCAGGATCGTTAGGATGCATTTGCTGCATGAGAAATTCCATTCATAGTACTGTATCAGGAAGTGTCTGCTTGTCGACATCTTTAGTAGCATATACCTGTCCGAAGAAGGACCATTCCTGAAAGAAGCCACCACCGCTGGAACTTTGGCCACTGAGAAGACACTGGGTCTCATTTTTTGAAAGCCTTAATCTACAAAGATTCATACTCAGTTGGTCAGGAAATGTCATTTTAAATTGGCACCATTTTTGAGCCAATCAGGACTTCTTCCAATAAACAAAGACAGTTTGTCATAGTGAGCAAATCATGGATTGTGTGTTATTGAGCCTCTTTTTCACTCTTTCAGTTCTTATCTGGTACTAGTAGGAAAAGCTAAGCCCAATAGTGGCGGTCAAAACAGAAAATCTTTAAAAGGAGAGGAACATATAATCCAATCCAAAACTATGCATAAACACAATACCTAACCGTTATAGCAGTGTATGGTCTGATTTTAACAATGTAGGTCTGATAAATAATTTTAGAGCTTCAACAAATAAGTGTATTAACCTAATACTTAACAATGCTATATCCTAAGGCATAACAATGCTCAAATCATGGATTGTGTGTTATTGAGCCTCTTTTTCACTTTTTCAGTTCTTATCTGGTACTAGTAGGAAAAGCTAAGCCCAATAGTCGCGGTCAAAACAGAAAATCTTTAAAAGGAGATGATCATATAATCCAATCCAAAACTATGCATAAACACAATTCCTAACCGTTATAGCAGTGTATGGTCTCATTTTAACAATGTAGGTCTGATAAATCATTTTAGAGCTTCAACAAATAAGTGTATTAACCTAATACTTAACAATGCTATATCCTAAGGCATAACAATGCTTTATACAGTGTCAACAATACGTAAATCAATAACGTACAGTATAAGTGTAAAATAACTTTAGTTACATAATACTTTTGCATCTTAAAATTTATAATTGTGATGCATAACAGTGTAAGGTTTGTGTATAATACACAGTCCTATAAAAATCTATAAATCATATATAAGAATGCTAAATCAAGGAGTAAAACTGTTGAAGATAACCATGCATAACAGTGATACATGAAAAATGTAAATGGGTTCAAAATGCTTTGTCAGTTAATATGATGTGACTGTGTTACCAAATAATGTTACAATGCAATAAAATATTGCAGCTGTGTACAATTTAAATAGTGATAAATATTGAAATATAGTTAATGTTATATCATATAATGCTTTATGACTATTGTGCATATTAACATAATACATGCAGAGGTGTGGCAGGGTTTCTGATGTGGGACTCTATGGAACCCCAGGGTCGTTAGGATGGATTTGCTGCATGAGAAATTCCATTCATAGTATTGTAGCAGGAAGTGTCTGCTTGTCGACATCTTTAGTAGCATATACCTGTCCGAAGAAGGACCATTCCTGAAAGAAGCCACCACCGCTGGAACTTTGGCCACCAAGAAGATGCTGGGTCTCATTTTTTGAAAGCCTTAATCTACAAAGATTCATACTCAGTTGGTCAGGAAATGTAATTTTAAATTGGCACCATTTTTGAGCCAATCAGGACTTCTTCCAATAAACAAAGACAGTTTGTCATAGTGAGCAAATCATGGATTGTGTGTTATTGAGCCTCTTTTTCACTCTTTCAGTTCTTATCTGGTACTAGTAGGAAAAGCTAAGCCCAATAGTGGCGGTCAAAACAGAAAATCTTTAAAAGGAGAGGAACATATAATCCAATCCAAAACTATGCATAAACACAATACCTAACCGTTATAGCAGTGTATGGTCTGATTTTAACAATGTAGGTCTGATAAATAATTTTAGAGCTTCAACAAATAAGTGTATTAACCTAATACTTAACAATGCTATATCCTAAGGCATAACAATGCTCAAATCATGGATTGTGTGTTATTGAGCCTCTTTTTCACTTTTTCAGTTCTTATCTGGTACTAGTAGGAAAAGCTAAGCCCAATAGTGGCGGTCAAAACAGAAAATCTTTAAAAGGAGATGATCATATAATCCAATCCAAAACTAAGCATAAACACAATTCCTAACCGTTATAGCAGTGTATGGTCTCATTTTAACAATGTAGGTCTGATAAATCATTTTAGAGCTTCAACAAATAAGTGTATTAACCTAATACTTAACAATGCTATATCCTAAGGCATAACAATGCTTTATACAGTGTCAACAATACGTAAATCAATAACGTACAGTATAAGTGTAAAATAACTTTAGTTACATAATACTTTTGCATCTTAAAATTTATAATTGTGATGCATAACAGTGTAAGGTTTGTGTATAATACACAGTCCTATAAAAATCTATAAATCATATATAAGAATGCTAAATCAAGGAGTAAAAATGTTGAAGATAACCATGCATAACAGTGATACAATAAAAATTGTAAATGGGTACAGTATGCTTTGTCAGTTAATATGATGTAACTGTGTTACCAAATAATGTTACAATGCAATAAAATATTACAGCTGTGTACAATTTAAATTGTGATAAATATTGAAATATAGTTAATGTTATATCATATAATGCTTTATGACTATTGTGCATATTAACATAATACATGCAGAGGTGTGGCAGGGTTTCTGATGTGGGACTCTATGGAACCCCAGGATCGTTAGGATGCATTTGCTGCATGAGAAATTCCATTCATAGTACTGTATCAGGAAGTGTCTGCTTGTCGACATCTTTAGTAGCATATACCTGTCCGAAGAAGGACCATTCCTGAAAGAAGCCACCACCGCTGGAACTTTGGCCACTGAGAAGACACTGGGTCTCATTTTTTGAAAGCCTTAATCTACAAAGATTCATACTCAGTTGGTCAGGAAATGTCATTTTAAATTGGCACCATTTTTGAGCCAATCAGGACTTCTTCCAATAAACAAAGACAGTTTGTCATAGTGAGCAAATCATGGATTGTGTGTTATTGAGCCTCTTTTTCACTCTTTCAGTTCTTATCTGGTACTAGTAGGAAAAGCTAAGCCCAGTAGTGGCGGTCAAAACAGAAAATCTTTAAAAGGAGAGGAACATATAATCCAATCCAAAACTATGCATAAACACAATACCTAACCGTTATAGCAGTGTATGGTCTGATTTTAACAATGTAGGTCTGATAAATAATTTTAGAGCTTCAACAAATAAGTGTATTAACCTAATACTTAACAATGCTATATCCTAAGGCATAACAATGCTCAAATCATGGATTGTGTGTTATTGAGCCTCTTTTTCACTTTTTCAGTTCTTATCTGGTACTAGTAGGAAAAGCTAAGCCCAATAGTGGCGGTCAAAACAGAAAATCTTTAAAAGGAGATGATCATATAATCCAATCCAAAACTATGCATAAACACAATTCCTAACCGTTATAGCAGTGTATGGTCTCATTTTAACAATGTAGGTCTGATAAATCATTTTAGAGCTTCAACAAATAAGTGTATTAACCTAATACTTAACAATGCTATATCCTAAGGCATAACAATGCTTTATACAGTGTCAACAATACGTAAATCAATAACGTACAGTATAAGTGTAAAATAACTTTAGTTACATAATACTTTTGCATCTTAAAATTTATAATTGTGATGCATAACAGTGTAAGGTTTGTGTATAATACACAGTCCTATAAAAATCTATAAATCATATATAAGAATGCTAAATCAAGGAGTAAAAATGTTGAAGATAACCATGCATAACAGTGATACATGAAAAATGTAAATGGGTTCAAAATGCTTTGTCAGTTAATATGATGTGACTGTGTTACCAAATAATGTTACAATGCAATAAAATATTGCAGCTGTGTACAATTTGAATTGTGATAAATATTGAAATATAGTTAATGTTATATCATATAATGCTTTATGACTATTGTGCATATTAACATAATACATGCAGAGGTGTGGCAGGGTTTCTGATGTGGGACTCTATGGAACCCCAGGATCGTTAGGATGGATTTGCTGCATGAGAAATTCCATTCATAGTACTGTATCAGGAAGTGTCTGCTTGTCGACTTCTTTAGTAGCATATACCTGTCCGAAGAAGGACCATTCCTGAAAGAAGCCACCACCGCTAAAACTTTGGCCACTGAGAAGACACTGGGTCTCATTTTTTGAAAGCCTTAATCTACAAAGATTCATACTCAGTTGGTCAGGAAATGTCATTTTAAATTGGCACCATTTTTGAGCCAATCAGGACTTCTTCCAATAAACAAAGACAGTTTGTCATAGTGAGCAAATCATGGATTGTGTGTTATTGAGCCTCTTTTTCACTTTTTCAGTTCTTATCTGGTACTAGTAGGAAAAGCTAAGCCCAATAGTGGCGGTCAAAACAGAAAATCTTTAAAAGGAGATGATCATATAATCCAATCCAAAACGATGCATAAACACAATACCTAATCGTTATAGCAGTGTATGGTCTCATTTTAACAAAGTAGGTCTGATAAATCATTTTAGAGCTTCAACAAATAAGTGTATTAACCTAATACTTAACAATGCTATATCCTAAGGCATAACAATGCTTTATACAGTGTCAACAATACGTAAATCAATAACGTACAGTATAAGTGTAAAATAACTTTAGTTACATAATCCTGTTGCATCTTAAAATTTATAATTGTGGTGCATAACAGTGTAAGGTATGTGTATAATACACAGTCCTATAACAATCTATAAATCATATATAAGAATGCTGTATCAAGAAGTAAAACTGTTGAAGATAACCATGCATAACAGTGATACAATAAAAATTGTAAATGGGTACAGTATGCTTTGTCAGTTAATATGATGTAACTGTGTTACCAAATAATGTTACAATGCAATAAAATATTACAGCTGTGTACAATTTAAATTGTGATAAATATTGAAATATAGTTAATGTTATATCATATAATGCTTTATGACTATTGTGCATATTAACATAATACATGCAGAGGTGTGGCAGGGTTTCTGATGTGGGACTCTATGGAACCCCAGGATCGTTAGGATGCATTTGCTGCATGAGAAATTCCATTCATAGTACTGTATCAGGAAGTGTCTGCTTGTCGACATCTTTAGTAGCATATACCTGTCCGAAGAAGGACCATTCCTGAAAGAAGCCACCACCGCTGGAACTTTGGCCACTGAGAAGACACTGGGTCTCATTTTTTGAAAGCCTTAATCTACAAAGATTCATACTCAGTTGGTCAGGAAATGTCATTTTAAATTGGCACCATTTTTGAGCCAATCAGGACTTCTTCCAATAAACAAAGACAGTTTGTCATAGTGAGCAAATCATGGATTGTGTGTTATTGAGCCTCTTTTTCACTCTTTCAGTTCTTATCTGGTACTAGTAGGAAAAGCTAAGCCCAATAGTGGCGGTCAAAACAGAAAATCTTTAAAAGGAGAGGAACATATAATCCAATCCAAAACTATGCATAAACACAATACCTAACCGTTATAGCAGTGTATGGTCTGATTTTAACAATGTAGGTCTGATAAATAATTTTAGAGCTTCAACAAATAAGTGTATTAACCTAATACTTAACAATGCTATATCCTAAGGCATAACAATGCTCAAATCATGGATTGTGTGTTATTGAGCCTCTTTTTCACTTTTTCAGTTCTTATCTGGTACTAGTAGGAAAAGCTAAGCCCAATAGTCGCGGTCAAAACAGAAAATCTTTAAAAGGAGATGATCATATAATCCAATCCAAAACTATGCATAAACACAATTCCTAACCGTTATAGCAGTGTATGGTCTCATTTTAACAATGTAGGTCTGATAAATCATTTTAGAGCTTCAACAAATAAGTGTATTAACCTAATACTTAACAATGCTATATCCTAAGGCATAACAATGCTTTATACAGTGTCAACAATACGTAAATCAATAACGTACAGTATAAGTGTAAAATAACTTTAGTTACATAATACTTTTGCATCTTAAAATTTATAATTGTGATGCATAACAGTGTAAGGTTTGTGTATAATACACAGTCCTATAAAAATCTATAAATCATATATAAGAATGCTAAATCAAGGAGTAAAACTGTTGAAGATAACCATGCATAACAGTGATACATGAAAAATGTAAATGGGTTCAAAATGCTTTGTCAGTTAATATGATGTGACTGTGTTACCAAATAATGTTACAATGCAATAAAATATTGCAGCTGTGTACAATTTAAATAGTGATAAATATTGAAATATAGTTAATGTTATATCATATAATGCTTTATGACTATTGTGCATATTAACATAATACATGCAGAGGTGTGGCAGGGTTTCTGATGTGGGACTCTATGGAACCCCAGGGTCGTTAGGATGGATTTGCTGCATGAGAAATTCCATTCATAGTATTGTAGCAGGAAGTGTCTGCTTGTCGACATCTTTAGTAGCATATACCTGTCCGAAGAAGGACCATTCCTGAAAGAAGCCACCACCGCTGGAACTTTGGCCACCAAGAAGATGCTGGGTCTCATTTTTTGAAAGCCTTAATCTACAAAGATTCATACTCAGTTGGTCAGGAAATGTAATTTTAAATTGGCACCATTTTTGAGCCAATCAGGACTTCTTCCAATAAACAAAGACAGTTTGTCATAGTGAGCAAATCATGGATTGTGTGTTATTGAGCCTCTTTTTCACTCTTTCAGTTCTTATCTGGTACTAGTAGGAAAAGCTAAGCCCAATAGTGGCGGTCAAAACAGAAAATCTTTAAAAGGAGAGGAACATATAATCCAATCCAAAACTATGCATAAACACAATACCTAACCGTTATAGCAGTGTATGGTCTGATTTTAACAATGTAGGTCTGATAAATAATTTTAGAGCTTCAACAAATAAGTGTATTAACCTAATACTTAACAATGCTATATCCTAAGGCATAACAATGCTCAAATCATGGATTGTGTGTTATTGAGCCTCTTTTTCACTTTTTCAGTTCTTATCTGGTACTAGTAGGAAAAGCTAAGCCCAATAGTGGCGGTCAAAACAGAAAATCTTTAAAAGGAGATGATCATATAATCCAATCCAAAACTAAGCATAAACACAATTCCTAACCGTTATAGCAGTGTATGGTCTCATTTTAACAATGTAGGTCTGATAAATCATTTTAGAGCTTCAACAAATAAGTGTATTAACCTAATACTTAACAATGCTATATCCTAAGGCATAACAATGCTTTATACAGTGTCAACAATACGTAAATCAATAACGTACAGTATAAGTGTAAAATAACTTTAGTTACATAATACTTTTGCATCTTAAAATTTATAATTGTGATGCATAACAGTGTAAGGTTTGTGTATAATACACAGTCCTATAAAAATCTATAAATCATATATAAGAATGCTAAATCAAGGAGTAAAAATGTTGAAGATAACCATGCATAACAGTGATACAATAAAAATTGTAAATGGGTACAGTATGCTTTGTCAGTTAATATGATGTGACTGTGTTACCAAATAATGTTACAATGCAATAAAATATTACAGCTGTGTACAATTTAAATTGTGATAAATATTGAAATATAGTTAATGTTATATCATATAATGCTTTATGACTATTGTGCATATTAACATAATACATGCAGAGGTGTGGCAGGGTTTCTGATGTGGGACTCTATGGAACCCCAGGATCGTTAGGATGCATTTGCTGCATGAGAAATTCCATTCATAGTACTGTATCAGGAAGTGTCTGCTTGTCGACATCTTTAGTAGCATATACCTGTCCGAAGAAGGACCATTCCTGAAAGAAGCCACCACCGCTGGAACTTTGGCCACTGAGAAGACACTGGGTCTCATTTTTTGAAAGCCTTAATCTACAAAGATTCATACTCAGTTGGTCAGGAAATGTCATTTTAAATTGGCACCATTTTTGAGCCAATCAGGACTTCTTCCAATAAACAAAGACAGTTTGTCATAGTGAGCAAATCATGGATTGTGTGTTATTGAGCCTCTTTTTCACTCTTTCAGTTCTTATCTGGTACTAGTAGGAAAAGCTAAGCCCAGTAGTGGCGGTCAAAACAGAAAATCTTTAAAAGGAGAGGAACATATAATCCAATCCAAAACTATGCATAAACACAATACCTAACCGTTATAGCAGTGTATGGTCTGATTTTAACAATGTAGGTCTGATAAATAATTTTAGAGCTTCAACAAATAAGTGTATTAACCTAATACTTAACAATGCTATATCCTAAGGCATAACAATGCTCAAATCATGGATTGTGTGTTATTGAGCCTCTTTTTCACTTTTTCAGTTCTTATCTGGTACTAGTAGGAAAAGCTAAGCCCAATAGTGGCGGTCAAAACAGAAAATCTTTAAAAGGAGATGATCATATAATCCAATCCAAAACTATGCATAAACACAATTCCTAACCGTTATAGCAGTGTATGGTCTCATTTTAACAATGTAGGTCTGATAAATCATTTTAGAGCTTCAACAAATAAGTGTATTAACCTAATACTTAACAATGCTATATCCTAAGGCATAACAATGCTTTATACAGTGTCAACAATACGTAAATCAATAACGTACAGTATAAGTGTAAAATAACTTTAGTTACATAATACTTTTGCATCTTAAAATTTATAATTGTGATGCATAACAGTGTAAGGTTTGTGTATAATACACAGTCCTATAAAAATCTATAAATCATATATAAGAATGCTAAATCAAGGAGTAAAAATGTTGAAGATAACCATGCATAACAGTGATACATGAAAAATGTAAATGGGTTCAAAATGCTTTGTCAGTTAATATGATGTGACTGTGTTACCAAATAATGTTACAATGCAATAAAATATTGCAGCTGTGTACAATTTGAATTGTGATAAATATTGAAATATAGTTAATGTTATATCATATAATGCTTTATGACTATTGTGCATATTAACATAATACATGCAGAGGTGTGGCAGGGTTTCTGATGTGGGACTCTATGGAACCCCAGGATCGTTAGGATGGATTTGCTGCATGAGAAATTCCATTCATAGTACTGTATCAGGAAGTGTCTGCTTGTCGACTTCTTTAGTAGCATATACCTGTCCGAAGAAGGACCATTCCTGAAAGAAGCCATCACCGCTAAAACTTTGGCCACTGAGAAGACACTGGGTCTCATTTTTTGAAAGCCTTAATCTACAAAGATTCATACTCAGTTGGTCAGGAAATGTCATTTTAAATTGGCACCATTTTTGAGCCAATCAGGACTTCTTCCAATAAACAAAGACAGTTTGTCATAGTGAGCAAATCATGGATTGTGTGTTATTGAGCCTCTTTTTCACTTTTTCAGTTCTTATCTGGTACTAGTAGGAAAAGCTAAGCCCAATAGTGGCGGTCAAAACAGAAAATCTTTAAAAGGAGATGATCATATAATCCAATCCAAAACGATGCATAAACACAATACCTAATCGTTATAGCAGTGTATGGTCTCATTTTAACAAAGTAGGTCTGATAAATCATTTTAGAGCTTCAACAAATAAGTGTATTAACCTAATACTTAACAATGCTATATCCTAAGGCATAACAATGCTTTATACAGTGTCAACAATACGTAAATCAATAACGTACAGTATAAGTGTAAAATAACTTTAGTTACATAATAATGTTGCATCTTAAAATTTATAATTGTGGTGCATAACAGTGTAAGGTATGTGTATAATACACAGTCCTATAACAATCTATAAATCATATATAAGAATGCTGTATCAAGAAGTAAAACTGTTGAAGATAACCATGCATAACAGTGATACAATAAAAATTGTAAATGGGTACAGTATGCTTTGTCAGTTAATATGATGTAACTGTGTTACCAAATAATGTTACAATGCAATAAAATATTACAGCTGTGTACAATTTAAATTGTGATAAATATTGAAATATAGTTAATGTTATATCATATAATGCTTTATGACTATTGTGCATATTAACATAATACATGCAGAGGTGTGGCAGGGTTTCTGATGTGGGACTCTATGGAACCCCAGGATCGTTAGGATGCATTTGCTGCATGAGAAATTCCATTCATAGTACTGTATCAGGAAGTGTCTGCTTGTCGACATCTTTAGTAGCATATACCTGTCCGAAGAAGGACCATTCCTGAAAGAAGCCACCACCGCTGGAACTTTGGCCACTGAGAAGACACTGGGTCTCATTTTTTGAAAGCCTTAATCTACAAAGATTCATACTCAGTTGGTCAGGAAATGTCATTTTAAATTGGCACCATTTTTGAGCCAATCAGGACTTCTTCCAATAAACAAAGACAGTTTGTCATAGTGAGCAAATCATGGATTGTGTGTTATTGAGCCTCTTTTTCACTCTTTCAGTTCTTATCTGGTACTAGTAGGAAAAGCTAAGCCCAATAGTGGCGGTCAAAACAGAAAATCTTTAAAAGGAGAGGAACATATAATCCAATCCAAAACTATGCATAAACACAATACCTAACCGTTATAGCAGTGTATGGTCTGATTTTAACAATGTAGGTCTGATAAATCATTTTAGAGCTTCAACAAATAAGTGTATTAACCTAATACTTAACAATGCTATATCCTAAGGCATAACAATGCTCAAATCATGGATTGTGTGTTATTGAGCCTCTTTTTCACTTTTTCAGTTCTTATCTGGTACTAGTAGGAAAAGCTAAGCCCAATAGTCGCGGTCAAAACAGAAAATCTTTAAAAGGAGATGATCATATAATCCAATCCAAAACTATGCATAAACACAATTCCTAACCGTTATAGCAGTGTATGGTCTCATTTTAACAATGTAGGTCTGATAAATCATTTTAGAGCTTCAACAAATAAGTGTATTAACCTAATACTTAACAATGCTATATCCTAAGGCATAACAATGCTTTATACAGTGTCAACAATACGTAAATCAATAACGTACAGTATAAGTGTAAAATAACTTTAGTTACATAATACTTTTGCATCTTAAAATTTATAATTGTGATGCATAACAGTGTAAGGTTTGTGTATAATACACAGTCCTATAAAAATCTATAAATCATATATAAGAATGCTAAATCAAGGAGTAAAACTGTTGAAGATAACCATGCATAACAGTGATACATGAAAAATGTAAATGGGTTCAAAATGCTTTGTCAGTTAATATGATGTGACTGTGTTACCAAATAATGTTACAATGCAATAAAATATTGCAGCTGTGTACAATTTAAATAGTGATAAATATTGAAATATAGTTAATGTTATATCATATAATGCTTTATGACTATTGTGCATATTAACATAATACATGCAGAGGTGTGGCAGGGTTTCTGATGTGGGACTCTATGGAACCCCAGGGTCGTTAGGATGGATTTGCTGCATGAGAAATTCCATTCATAGTATTGTAGCAGGAAGTGTCTGCTTGTCGACATCTTTAGTAGCATATACCTGTCCGAAGAAGGACCATTCCTGAAAGAAGCCACCACCGCTGGAACTTTGGCCACCAAGAAGATGCTGGGTCTCATTTTTTGAAAGCCTTAATCTACAAAGATTCATACTCAGTTGGTCAGGAAATGTAATTTTAAATTGGCACCATTTTTGAGCCAATCAGGACTTCTTCCAATAAACAAAGACAGTTTGTCATAGTGAGCAAATCATGGATTGTGTGTTATTGAGCCTCTTTTTCACTCTTTCAGTTCTTATCTGGTACTAGTAGGAAAAGCTAAGCCCAATAGTGGCGGTCAAAACAGAAAATCTTTAAAAGGAGAGGAACATATAATCCAATCCAAAACTATGCATAAACACAATACCTAACCGTTATAGCAGTGTATGGTCTGATTTTAACAATGTAGGTCTGATAAATAATTTTAGAGCTTCAACAAATAAGTGTATTAACCTAATACTTAACAATGCTATATCCTAAGGCATAACAATGCTCAAATCATGGATTGTGTGTTATTGAGCCTCTTTTTCACTTTTTCAGTTCTTATCTGGTACTAGTAGGAAAAGCTAAGCCCAATAGTGGCGGTCAAAACAGAAAATCTTTAAAAGGAGATGATCATATAATCCAATCCAAAACTAAGCATAAACACAATTCCTAACCGTTATAGCAGTGTATGGTCTCATTTTAACAATGTAGGTCTGATAAATCATTTTAGAGCTTCAACAAATAAGTGTATTAACCTAATACTTAACAATGCTATATCCTAAGGCATAACAATGCTTTATACAGTGTCAACAATACGTAAATCAATAACGTACAGTATAAGTGTAAAATAACTTTAGTTACATAATACTTTTGCATCTTAAAATTTATAATTGTGATGCATAACAGTGTAAGGTTTGTGTATAATACACAGTCCTATAAAAATCTATAAATCATATATAAGAATGCTAAATCAAGGAGTAAAAATGTTGAAGATAACCATGCATAACAGTGATACAATAAAAATTGTAAATGGGTACAGTATGCTTTGTCAGTTAATATGATGTGACTGTGTTACCAAATAATGTTACAATGCAATAAAATATTACAGCTGTGTACAATTTAAATTGTGATAAATATTGAAATATAGTTAATGTTATATCATATAATGCTTTATGACTATTGTGCATATTAACATAATACATGCAGAGGTGTGGCAGGGTTTCTGATGTGGGACTCTATGGAACCCCAGGATCGTTAGGATGCATTTGCTGCATGAGAAATTCCATTCATAGTACTGTATCAGGAAGTGTCTGCTTGTCGACATCTTTAGTAGCATATACCTGTCCGAAGAAGGACCATTCCTGAAAGAAGCCACCACCGCTGGAACTTTGGCCACTGAGAAGACACTGGGTCTCATTTTTTGAAAGCCTTAATCTACAAAGATTCATACTCAGTTGGTCAGGAAATGTCATTTTAAATTGGCACCATTTTTGAGCCAATCAGGACTTCTTCCAATAAACAAAGACAGTTTGTCATAGTGAGCAAATCATGGATTGTGTGTTATTGAGCCTCTTTTTCACTCTTTCAGTTCTTATCTGGTACTAGTAGGAAAAGCTAAGCCCAATAGTGGCGGTCAAAACAGAAAATCTTTAAAAGGAGAGGAACATATAATCCAATCCAAAACTATGCATAAACACAATACCTAACCGTTATAGCAGTGTATGGTCTGATTTTAACAATGTAGGTCTGATAAATAATTTTAGAGCTTCAACAAATAAGTGTATTAACCTAATACTTAACAATGCTATATCCTAAGGCATAACAATGCTCAAATCATGGATTGTGTGTTATTGAGCCTCTTTTTCACTTTTTCAGTTCTTATCTGGTACTAGTAGGAAAAGCTAAGCCCAATAGTGGCGGTCAAAAAAGAAAATCTTTAAAAGGAGATGATCATATAATCCAATCCAAAACTATGCATAAACACAATTCCTAACCGTTATAGCAGTGTATGGTCTCATTTTAACAATGTAGGTCTGATAAATCATTTTAGAGCTTCAACAAATAAGTGTATTAACCTAATACTTAACAATGCTATATCCTAAGGCATAACAATGCTTTATACAGTGTCAACAATACGTAAATCAATAACGTACAGTATAAGTGTAAAATAACTTTAGTTACAAAATACCTTTGCATCTTAAAATTTATAATTGTGATGCATAACAGTGTAAGGTTTGTGTATAATACACAGTTCTATAAAAATCTATAAATCATATATAAGAATGCTAAATCAAGGAGTAAAAATGTTGAAGATAACCATGCATAACAGTGATACATGAAAAATGTAAATGGGTTCAAAATGCTTTGTCAGTTAATATGATGTGACTGTGTTACCAAATAATGTTACAATGCAATAAAATATTGCAGCTGTGTACAATTTAAATTGTGATAAATATTGAAATATAGTTAATGTTATATCATATAATGCTTTATGACTATTGTGCATATTAACATAATACATGCAGAGGTGTGGCAGGGTTTCTGATGTGGGACTCTATGGAACCCCAGGATCGTTAGGATGGATTTGCTGCATGAGAAATTCCATTCATAGTACTGTATCAGGAAGTGTCTGCTTGTCGACATCTTTAGTAGCATATACCTGTCCGAAGAAGGACCATTCCTGAAAGAAGCCACCACCGCTGGAACTTTGGCCACTGAGAAGACACTGGGTCTCATTTTTTGAAAGCCTTAATCTACAAAGATTCATACTTAGTTGGTCAGGAAATGTCATTTTAAATTGGCACCATTTTTGAGCCAATCAGGACTTCTTCCAATAAACAAAGACAGTTTGTCATAGTGAGCAAATCATGGATTGTGTGTTATTGAGCCTCTTTTTCACTCTTTCAGTTCTTATCTGGTACTAGTAGGAAAAGCTAAGCCCAACAGTGGCGGTCAAAACAGAAAATCTTTAAAAGGAGAGGAACATATAATCCAATCCAAAACTATGCATAAACACAATACCTAACCGTTATAGCAGTGTATGGTCTGATTTTAACAATGTAGGTCTGATAAATAATTTTAGAGCTTCAACAAATAAGTGTATTAACCTAATACTTAACAATGCTAAATCCTAAGGCATAACAATGCTCAATTCATGGATTGTGTGTTATTGAGCCTCTTTTTCACTTTTTCAGTTCTTATCTGGTACTAGTAGGAAAAGCTAAGCCCAATAGTGGCGGTCAAAACAGAAAATCTTTAAAAGGAGATGATCATATAATCCAATCCAAAACTATGCATAAACACAATTCCTAACCGTTATAGCAGTGTATGGTCTCATTTTAACAATGTAGGTCTGATAAATCATTTTAGAGCTTCAACAAATAAGTGTATTAACCTAATACTTAACAATGCTATATCCTAAGGCATAACAATGCTTTATACAGTGTCAACAATACGTAAATCAATAACGTACAGTATAAGTGTAAAATAACTTTAGTTACATAATACTTTTGCATCTTAAAATTTATAATTGTGATGCATAACAGTGTAAGGTTTGTGTATAATACACAGTCCTATAAAAATCTATAAATCATATATAAGAATGCTAAATCAAGGAGTAAAACTGTTGAAGATAACCATGCATAACAGTGATACATGAAAAATGTAAATGGGTTCAAAATGCTTTGTCAGTTAATATGATGTGACTGTGTTACCAAATAATGTTACAATGCAATAAAATATTGCAGCTGTGTACAATTTAAATTGTGAAAAATATTGAAATATAGTTAATGTTATATCATATAATGCTTTATGACTATTGTGCATATTAACATAATACATGCAGAGGTGTGGCAGGGTTTCTGATGTGGGACTCTATGGAACCCCAGGATCGTTAGGATGCATTTGCTGCATGAGAAATTCCATTCATAGTATTGTAGCAGGAAGTGTCTGCTTGTCGACATCTTTAGTAGCATATACCTGTCCGAAGAAGGACCATTCCTGTAAGAAGCCACCACCGCTGGAACTTTGGCCACCAAGAAGATGCTGGGTCTCATTTTTTGAAAGCCTTAATCTACAAAGATTCATACTCAGTTGGTCAGGAAATGTAATTTTAAATTGGCACCATTTTTGAGCCAATCAGGACTTCTTCCAATAAACAAAGACAGTTTGTCATAGTGAGCAAATCATGGATTGTGTGTTATTGAGCCTCTTTTTCACTCTTTCAGTTCTTATCTGGTACTAGTAGGAAAAGCTAAGCCCAATAGTGGCGGTCAAAACAGAAAATCTTTAAAAGGAGAGGAACATATAATCCAATCCAAACTATGCATAAACACAATACCTAACCGTTATAGCAGTGTATGGTCTGATTTTAACAATGTAGGTCTGATAAATAATTTTAGAGCTTCAACAAATAAGTGTATTAACCTAATACTTAACAATGCTATATCCTAAGGCATAACAATGCTCAAATCATGGATTGTGTGTTATTGAGCCTCTTTTTCACTTTTTCAGTTCTTATCTGGTACTAGTAGGAAAAGCTAAGCCCAATAGTGGCGGTCAAAACAGAAAATCTTTAAAAGGAGATGATCATATAATCCAATCCAAAACTATGCATAAACACAATTCCTAACCGTTATAGCAGTGTATGGTCTCATTTTAACAATGTAGGTCTGATAAATCATTTTAGAGCTTCAACAAATAAGTGTATTAACCTAATACTTAACAATGCTATATCCTAAGGCATAACAATGCTTTATACAGTGTCAACAATACGTAAATCAATAACGTACAGTATAAGTGTAAAATAACTTTAGTTACATAATACTTTTGCATCTTAAAATTTATAATTGTGATGCATAACAGTGTAAGGTTTGTGTATAATACACAGTCCTATAAAAATCTATAAATCATATATAAGAATGCTAAATCAAGGAGTAAAACTGTTGAAGATAACCATGCATAACAGTGATACATGAAAAATGTAAATGGGTTCAAAATGCTTTGTCAGTTAATATGTTGTGACTGTGTTACCAAATAATGTTACAATGCAATAAAATATTGCAGCTGTGTACAATTTAAATTGTGATAAATATTGAAATATAGTTAATGTTATATCATAAAATGCTTTATGACTATTGTGCATATTAACATAATACATGCAGAGGTGTGGCAGGGTTTCTGATGTGGGACTCTATGGAACCCCAGGATCGTTAGGATGGATTTGCTGCATGAGAAATTCCATTCATAGTATTGTAGCAGGAAGTGTCTGCTTGTCGACATCTTTAGTAGCATATACCTGTCCGAAGAAGGACCATTCCTGAAAGAAGCCACCACCGCTGGAACTTTGGCCACCAAGAAGATGCTGGGTCTCATTTTTTGAAAGCCTTAATCTACAAAGATTCATACTCAGTTGGTCAGGAAATGTAATTTTAAATTGGCACCATTTTTGAGCCAATCAGGACTTCTTCCAATAAACAAAGACAGTTTGTCATAGTGAGCAAATCATGGATTGTGTGTTATTGAGCCTCTTTTTCACTCTTTCAGTTCTTATCTGGTACTAGTAGGAAAAGCTAAGCCCAATAGTGGCGGTCAAAACAGAAAATCTTTAAAAGGAGAGGAACATATAATCCAATCCAAAACTATGCATAAACACAATACCTAACCGTTATAGCAGTGTATGGTCTGATTTTAACAATGTAGGTCTGATAAATAATTTTAGAGCTTCAACAAATAAGTGTATTAACCTAATACTTAACAATGTTATATCCTAAGGCATAACAATGCTCAAATCATGGATTGTGTGTTATTGAGCCTCTTTTTCACTTTTTCAGTTCTTATCTGGTACTAGTAGGAAAAGCTAAGCCCAATAGTGGCGGTCAAAACAGAAAATCTTTAAAAGGAGATGATCATATAATCCAATCCAAAACTATGCATAAACACAATTCCTAACCGTTATAGCAGTGTATGGTCTCATTTTAACAATGTAGGTCTGATAAATCATTTTAGAGCTTCAACAAATAAGTGTATTAACCTAATACTTAACAATGCTATATCCTAAGGCATAACAATGCTTTATACAGTGTCAACAATACGTAAATCAATAACGTACAGTATAAGTGTAAAATAACTTTAGTTACATAATACTTTTGCATCTTAAAATTTATAATTGTGATGCATAACAGTGTAAGGTTTGTGTATAATACACAGTCCTATAAAAATCTATAAATCATATATAAGAATGCTAAATCAAGGAGTAAAAATGTTGAAGATAACCATGCATAACAGTGATACATGAAAAATGTAAATGGGTTCAAAATGCTTTGTCAGTTAATATGATGTGACTGTGTTACCAAATAATGTTACAATGCAATAAAATATTGCAGCTGTGTACAATTTAAATTGTGATAAATATTGAAATATAGTTAATGTTATATCATATAATGCTTTATGACTATTGTGCATATTAACATAATACATGCAGAGGTGTGGCAGGGTTTCTGATGTGGGACTCTATGGAACCCCAGGATCGTTAGGATGGATTTGCTGCATGAGAAATTCCATTCATAGTACTGTATCAGGAAGTGTCTGCTTGTCGACATCTTTAGTAGCATATACCTGTCCGAAGAAGGACCATTCCTGAAAGAAGCCACCACCGCTAAAACTTTGGCCACTGAGAAGACACTGGGTCTCATTTTTTGAAAGCCTTAATCTACAAAGATTCATACTCAGTTGGTCAGGAAATGTCATTTTAAATTGGCACCATTTTTGAGCCAATCAGGACTTCTTCCAATAAACAAAGACAGTTTGTCATAGTGAGCAAATCATGGATTGTGTGTTATTGAGCCTCTTTTTCACTTTTTCAGTTCTTATCTGGTACTAGTAGGAAAAGCTAAGCCCAATAGTGGCGGTCAAAACAGAAAATCTTTAAAAGGAGATGATCATATAATCCAATCCAAAACGATGCATAAACACAATACCTAATCGTTATAGCAGTGTATGGTCTCATTTTAACAAAGTAGGTCTGATAAATCATTTTAGAGCTTCAACAAATAAGTGTATTAACCTAATACTTAACAATGCTGTATCCTAAGGCATAACAATGCTTTATACAGTGTCAACAATACGTAAATCAATAACGTACAGTATAAGTGTAAAATAACTTTAGTTACATAATCCAGTTGCATCTTAAAATTTATAATTGTGGTGCATAACAGTGTAAGGTATGTGTATAATACACAGTCCTATAACAATCTATAAATCATATATAAGAATGCTGTATCAAGAAGTAAAACTGTTGAAGATAACCATGCATAACAGTGATACAATAAAAATTGTAAATGGGTACAGTATGCTTTGTCAGTTAATATGATGTGACTGTGTTACCAAATAATGTTACAATGCAATAAAATATTACAGCTGTGTACAATTTAAATAGTGATAAATATTGAAATATAGTTAATGTTATATCATATAATGCTTTATGACTATTGTGCATATTAACATAATACATGCAGAGGTGAGGCAGGGTTTCTGATGTGGGACTCTATGGAACCCCAGGATCGTTAGGATGGATTTGCTGCATGAGAAATTCCATTCATAGTATTGTATCAGGAAGTGTCTGCTTGTCGACATCTTTATTAGCATTTACTTGTCCGAAGAAGGACCATTCCTGAAAGAAGCCACCACCGCTGGAACTTTGGCCACTGAGAAGATGCTGGGTCTCATTTTTTGAAAGCCTTAATCTACAAAGATTCATACTCAGTTGGTCAGGAAATGTAATTTTAAATTGGCACCATTTTTGAGCCAATCAGGACTTCTTCCAATAAACAAAGACAGTTTGTCATAGTGAGCAAATCATGGATTGTGTGTTATTGAGCCTCTTTTTCACTCTTTCAGTTCTTATCTGGTACTAGTAGGAAAAGCTAAGCCCAATAGTGGCGGTCAAAACAGAAAATCTTTAAAAGGAGAGGAACATATAATCCAATCCAAAACTATGCATAAACACAATACCTAACCGTTATAGCAGTGTATGGTCTGATTTTAACAATGTAGGTCTGATAAATAATTTTAGAGCTTCAACAAATAAGTGTATTAACCTAATACTTAACAATGCTATATCCTAAGGCATAACAATGCTCAAATCATGGATTGTGTGTTATTGAGCCTCTTTTTCACTTTTTCAGTTCTTATCTGGTACTAGTAGGAAAAGCTAAGCCCAATAGTGGCGGTCAAAACAGAAAATCTTTAAAAGGAGATGATCATATAATCCAATCCAAAACTATGCATAAACACAATTCCTAACCGTTATAGTAGTGTATGGTCTCATTTTAACAATGTAGGTCTGATAAATCATTTTAGAGCTTCAACAAATAAGTGTATTAACCTAATACTTAACAATGCTATATCCTAAGGCATAACAATGCTTTATACAGTGTCAACAATACGTAAATCAATAACGTACAGTATAAGTGTAAAATAACTTTAGTTACATAATACTTTTGCATCTTAAAATTTATAATTGTGATGCATAACAGTGTAAGGTTTGTGTATAATACACAGTCCTATAAAAATCTATAAATCATATATAAGAATGCTAAATCAAGGAGTAAAAATGTTGAAGATAACCATGCATAACAGTGATACATGAAAAATGTAAATGGGTTCAAAATGCTTTGTCAGTTAATATGATGTGACTGTGTTACCAAATAATGTTACAATGCAATAAAATATTGCAGCTGTGTACAATTTAAATTGTGATAAATATTGAAATATAGATAATGTTATATCATATAATGCTTTATGACTATTGTGCATATTAACATAATACATGCAGAGGTGTGGCAGGGTTTCTGATGTGGGACTCTATGGAACCCCAGGATCGTTAGGATGGATTTGCTGCATGAGAAATTCCATTCATAGTATTGTAGCAGGAAGTGTCTGCTTGTCGACATCTTTAGTAGCATATACCTGTCCGAAGAAGGACGATTCCTGAAAGAAGCCACCACCGCTGGAACTTTAACCACTGAGAAGACGCTGGGTCTCATTTTTTGAAAGCCTTAATCTACAAAGATTCATACTCAGTTGGTCAGGAAATGTCCTTTTAAATTGGCACCATTTTTGAGCCAATCAGGACTTCCTCCAATAAACAAAGACAGTTTGTCATAGTGAGCAAATCATGGATTGTGTGTTATTGAGCCTCTTTTTCACTCTTTCAGTTCTTATCTGGTACTAGTACTATGCATATACACAATACCTAAACGTTATAGCAGTGTATGGTCTCATTTTAACAATGTAGGTCTGATAAATAATTTTAGAGCTTCAACAAATAAGTGTATTAACCTAATACTTAACAATGTTACAGCCTAAGGCATAACAATGCTTTATACAGTGTCAACAATATGTAAATCAATAACATACAGTATAAGTGTAAAATAACTTTAGTTACATAATCCTGTTGCATCTTAAAACTTATAATTGTGATGCATAACAGTGTAAGGTTTGTGTATAATACAAAGTCCTATAACAATCTATAAATCATATATAAGTATGCTAAATCAAGAAGTTAAACTGTTGAAGATAACCATGCATAACAGTGATACATGAAAATTGTAAATGGGTACAGAATGCTTTGTCAGTTAATATGATGTGACTGTGTTACCAAATAATGTTACAATGCAATAAAATATTGCAGCTGTGTACAATTTAAATAGTTATAAATAATTAAATATAGTTAATGTTATATCATATAATCCTTTATGACTATTGTGCATATTAACATAATAAATGCAGAGGTGTGGCAGGGTTCCTGATGTGGGACTCTATGGAACCCCAGGATCGTTAGGATGGATTTGCTGCATGAGAAATTCCATTCATAGTATTGTATCAGGAAGTGTCTGCTTGTCGACATCTTTATTAGCATTTACCTTTCCGAAGAAGGACCATTCCTGAAAGAAGCCACCACCGCTGGAACTTTGGCCACTGAGAAGATGCTGGGTCTCATTTTTTGAAAGCCTTAATCTACAAAGATTCATACTCAGTTGGTCAGGAAATGTCATTTTAAATTGGCACCATTTTTGAGCCATTTAGGACTTCTTCCAATAAACAAAGACAGTTTGTCATAGTGAGCAAATCATGGATTGTGTGTTATTGAGCCTCTTTTTCACTTTTTCAGTTCTTATCTGGTACTAGTAGGAAAAGCTAAACCCAATAGTGGCGGTCAAAACAGAAAATCTTTAAAAGGAGATGATCATATAGTCCAATCCAAAACTATGCATAAACACAATTCCTAACCGTTATAGCAGTGTATGGTCTCATTTTAACAATGTAGGTCTGATAAATCATTTTAGAGCTTCAACAAATAAGTGTATTAACCTAATACTTAACAATGCTATATCCTAAGGCATAACAATGCTTTATACAGTGTCAACAATACGTAAATCAATAACGTACAGTATAAGTGTAAAATAACTTTAGTTACTTAATACTTTTGCATCTTAAAATTTATAATTGTGATGCATAACAGTGTAAGGTTTGTGTATAATACACAGTCCTATAAAAATCTATAAATCATATATAAGAATGCTAAATCAAGGAGTAAAAATGTTGAAGATAACCATGCATAACAGTGATACATGAAAAATGTAAATGGGTTCAAAATGCTTTGTCAGTTAATATGATGTGACTGTGTTACCAAATAATGTTACAATGCAATGAAATATTGCAGCTGTGTACAATTTAAATTGTAATAAATATTGAAATATAGTTAATGTTATATCATATAATGCTTTATGACTATTGTGCATATTAACATAATACATGCAGAGGTGTGGCAGGGTTTCTGATGTGGGACTCTATGGAACCCCAGGATCGTTAGGATGCATTTGCTGCATGAGAAATTCCATTCATAGTACTGTATCAGGAAGTGTCTGCTTGTCGACATCTTTAGTAGCATATACCTGTCCGAAGAAGGACCATTCCTGAAAGAAGCCACCACCGCTGGAACTTTGACCACTGAGAAGACACTGGGTCTCATTTTTTGAAAGCCTTAATCTACAAAGATTCATACTCAGTTGGTCAGGAAATGTCATTTTAAATTGGCACCATTTTTGAGCCAATCAGGACTTCTTCCAATAAACAAAGACAGTTTGTCATAGTGAGCAAATCATGGATTGTGTGTTATTGAGCCTCTTTTTCACTCTTTCAGTTCTTATCTGGTACTAGTAGGAAAAGCTAAGCCCAATAGTGGCGGTCAAAACAGAAAATCTTTAAAAGGAGAGGAACATATAATCCAATCCAAAACTATGCATAAACACAATACCTAACCGTTATAGCAGTGTATGGTCTGATTTTAACAATGTAGGTCTGATAAATAATTTTAGAGCTTCAACAAATAAGTGTATTAACCTAATACTTAACAATGCTATATCCTAAGGCATAACAATGCTCAAATCATGGATTGTGTGTTATTGAGCCTCTTTTTCACTTTTTCAGTTCTTATCTGGTACTAGTAGGAAAAGCTAAGCCCAATAGTGGCGGTCAAAACAGAAAATCTTTAAAAGGAGATGATCATATAATCCAATCCAAAACTATGCATAAACACAATTCCTAACCGTTATAGCAGTGTATGGTCTCATTTTAACAATGTAGGTCTGATAAATCATTTTGGAGCTTCAACAAATAAGTGTATTAACCTAATACTTAACAATGCTATATCCTAAGGCATAACAATGCTTTATACAGTGTCAACAATACGTAAATCAATAACGTACAGTATAAGTGTAAAATAACTTTAGTTACATAATACTTTTGCATCTTAAAATTTATAATTGTGATGCATAACAGTGTAAGGTTTGTGTATAATACACAGTCCTATAAAAATCTATAAATCATATATAAGAATGCTAAATCAAGGAGTAAAAATGTTGAAGATAACCATGCATAACAGTGATACATGAAAAATGTAAATGGGTTCAAAATGCTTTGTCAGTTAATATGATGTGACTGTGTTACCAAATAATGTTACAATGCAATAAAATATTGCAGCTGTGTACAATTTAAATTGTGATAAATATTGAAATATAGTTAATGTTATATCATATAATGCTTTATGACTATTGTGCATATTAACATAATACATGCAGAGGTGTGGCAGGGTTTCTGATGTGGGACTCTATGGAACCCCAGGATCGTTAGGATGGATTTGCTGCATGAGAAATTCCATTCATAGTATTGTAGCAGGAAGTGTCTGCTTGTCGACATCTTTAGTAGCATATACCTGTCCGAAGAAGGACCATTCCTGAAAGAAGCCACCACCGCTGGAACTTTGGCCACCAAGAAGATGCTGGGTCTCATTTTTTGAAAGCCTTAATCTACAAAGATTCATACTCAGTTGGTCAGGAAATGTAATTTTAAATTGGCACCATTTTTGAGCCAATCAGGACTTCTTCCAATAAACAAAGACAGTTTGTCATAGTGAGCAAATCATGGATTGTGTGTTATTGAGCCTCTTTTTCACTCTTTCAGTTCTTATCTGGTACTAGTAGGAAAAGCTAAGCCCAATAGTGGCGGTCAAAACAGAAAATCTTTAAAAGGAGAGGATCATATAATCCAATATAAAACTATGCATAAACACAATACCTAACCGTTATAGCAGTGTATGGTCTCATTTTAACAATGTAGGTCTGATAAATCAATTTAGAGCTTCAACAAATAAGTGTATTAACCTAATACTTAACAATGCTATAGCCTAAGGCATAACAATGCTTTATACAGTGTCAACAATATGTAAATCAATAACATACAGTATAAGTGTAAAATAACTTTAGTTACATAATCTTGTTGCATCTTAAAACTTATAATTGTGTTGCATAACAGTGTAAGGTTTGTGTATAATACACAGTCCTATAAAAATCTATAAATCATATATAAGAATGCTAAATCAAGAAGTAAAACTGTTGAAGATAACCATGCATAACAGTGATACATGAAAATTGAAAATGGGTACAAAATGCTTTGTCAGTAAATATGATGTGACTTTGTTACCAAATAATGTTACAATGCAATAAAATATTGCAGCTGTGTACAATTTAAATAGTGATAAATATTGAAATATAGTTAATGTTATATCATATAATGCTTTATGACTATTGTGCATATTAACATAATACATGCAGAGGTGTGGCAGGGTTTCTGATGTGGGACTCTATGGAACCCCAGGATCATTAGGATGGATTTGCTGCATGAGAAATTCCATTCATAGTATTGTATCAGGAAGTGTCTGCTTGTCGACATCTTTAGTAGCATATACCTGTCCGAAGAAGGACGATTCCTGAAAGAAGCCACCACCGCTGGAACTTTGGCCACTGAGAAGACGCTGGGTCTCATTTTTTGAAAGCCTTAATCTACAAAGATTCATACTCAGTTGGTCAGGAAATGTCCTTTTAAATTGGCACCATTTTTGAGCCAATCAGGACTTCCTCCAATAAACAAAGACAGTTTGTCATAGTGAGCAAATCATGGATTGTGTGTTATTGAGCCTCTTTTTCACTCTTTCAGTTCTTATCTGGTACTAGTACTATGCATATACACAATACCTAACCGTTATAGCAGTGTATGGTCTCATTTTAACAATGTAGGTCTGATAAATAATTTTAGAGCTTCAACAAATAAGTGTATTAACCTAATACTTAACAATGTTATAGCCTAAGGCATAACAATGCTTTATACAGTGTCAACAATATGTAAATCAATAACATACAGTATAAGTGTAAAATAACTTTAGTTACATAATCCTGTTGCATCTTAAAACTTATAATTGTGATGCATAACAGTGTAAGGTTTGTGTATAATACAAAGTCCTATAACAATCTATAAATCATATATAAGTATGCTAAATCAAGAAGTTAAACTGTTGAATATAACCATGCATAACAGTGATACATGAAAATTGTAAATGGGTACAGAATGCTTTGTCAGTTAATATGATGTGACTGTGTTACCAAATAATGTTACAATGCAATAAAATATTGCAGCTGTGTACAATTTAAATAGTGATAAATAATGAAATATAGTTAATGTTATATCATATAATCCTTTATGACTATTGTGCATATTAACATAATAAATGCAGAGGTGTGGCAGGGTTCCTGATGTGGGACTCTATGGAACCCCAGGATCGTTAGGATGGATTTGCTGCATGAGAAATTCCATTCATAGTATTGTATCAGGAAGTGTCTGCTTGTCGACATCTTTATTAGCATTTACCTTTCCGAAGAAGGACCATTCCTGAAAGAAGCCACCACCGCTGGAACTTTGGCCACTGAGAAGATGCTGGGTCTCATTTTTTGAAAGCCTTAATCTACAAAGATTCATACTCAGTTGGTCAGGAAATGTCATTTTAAATTGGCACCATTTTTGAGCCATTTAGGACTTCTTCCAATAAACAAAGACAGTTTGTCATAGTGAGCAAATCATGGATTGTGTGTTATTGAGCCTCTTTTTCACTTTTTCAGTTCTTATCTGGTACTAGTAGGAAAAGCTAAACCCAATAGTGGCGGTCAAAACAGAAAATCTTTAAAAGGAGATGATCATATAATCCAATCCAAAACTATGCATAAACACAATTCCTAACCGTTATAGCAGTGTATGGTCTCATTTTAACAATGTAGGTCTGATAAATCATTTTAGAGCTTCAACAAATAAGTGTATTAACCTAATACTTAACAATGCTATATCCTAAGGCATAACAATGCTTTATACAGTGTCAACAATACGTAAATCAATAACGTACAGTATAAGTGTAAAATAACTTTAGTTACATAATACTTTTGCATCTTAAAATTTATAATTGTGATGCATAACAGTGTAAGGTTTGTGTATAATACACAGTCCTATAAAAATCTATAAATCATATATAAGAATGCTAAATCAAGGAGTAAAAATGTTGAAGATAACCATGCATAACAGTGATACATGAAAAATGTAAATGGGTTCAAAATGCTTTGTCAGTTAATATGATGTGACTGTGTTACCAAATAATGTTACAATGCAATAAAATATTGCAGCTGTGTACAATTTAAATTGTGATAAATATTGAAATATAGTTAATGTTATATCATATAATGCTTTATGACTATTGTGCATATTAACATAATACATGCAGAGGTGTGGCAGGGTTTCTGATGTGGGACTCTATGGAACCCCAGGATCGATAGGATGAATTTGCTGCATGAGAAATTCCATTCATAGTATTGTAGCAGGAAGTGTCTGCTTGTCGACATCTTTAGTAGCATATACCTGTCCGAAGAAGGACCATTCCTGTAAGAAGCCACCACCGCTGGAACTTTGGCCACCAAGAAGATGCTGGGTCTCATTTTTTGAAAGCCTTAATCTACAAAGATTCATACTCAGTTGGTCAGGAAATGTAATTTTAAATTGGCACCATTTTTGAGCCAATCAGGACTTCTTCCAATAAACAAAGACAGTTTGTCATAGTGAGCAAATCATGGATTGTGTGTTATTGAGCCTCTTTTTCACTCTTTCAGTTCTTATCTGGTACTAGTAGGAAAAGCTAAGCCCAATAGTGGCGGTCAAAACAGAAAATCTTTAAAAGGAGAGGAACATATAATCCAATCCAAAACTATGCATAAACACAATACCTAACCGTTATAGCAGTGTATGGTCTGATTTTAACAATGTAGGTCTGATAAATAATTTTAGAGCTTCAACAAATAAGTGTATTAACCTAATACTTAACAATGCTATATCCTAAGGCATAACAATGCTCAAATCATGGATTGTGTGTTATTGAGCCTCTTTTTCACTTTTTCAGTTCTTATCTGGTACTAGTAGGAAAAGCTAAGCCCAATAGTGGCGGTCAAAACAGAAAATCTTTAAAAGGAGATGATCATATAATCCAATCCAAAACTATGCATAAACACAATTCCTAACCGTTATAGCAGTGTATGGTCTCATTTTAACAATGTAGGTCTGATAAATCATTTTAGAGCTTCAACAAATAAGTGTATTAACCTAATACTTAACAATGCTATATCCTAAGGCATAACAATGCTTTATACAGTGTCAACAATACGTAAATCAATAACGTACAGTATAAGTGTAAAATAACTTTAGTTACATAATACTTTTGCATCTTAAAATTTATAATTGTGATGCATAACAGTGTAAGGTTTGTGTATAATACACAGTCCTATAAAAATCTATAAATCATATATAAGAATGCTAAATCAAGGAGTAAAAATGTTGAAGATAACCATGCATAACAGTGATACATGAAAAATGTAAATGGGTTCAAAATGCTTTGTCAGTTAATATGATGTGACTGTGTTACCAAATAATGTTACAATGCAATAAAATATTGCAGCTGTGTACAATTTAAATTGTGATAAATATTGAAATATAGTTAATGTTATATCATATAATGCTTTATGACTATTGTGCATATTAACATAATACATGCAGAGGTGTGGCAGGGTTTCTGATGTGGGACTCTATGGAACCCCAGGATCGTTAGGATGGATTTGCTGCATGAGAAATTCCATTCATAGTACTGTATCAGGAAGTGTCTGCTTGTCGACTTCTTTAGTAGCATATACCTGTCCGAAGAAGGACCATTCCTGAAAGAAGCCACCACCGCTAAAACTTTGGCCACTGAGAAGACACTGGGTCTCATTTTTTGAAAGCCTTAATCTACAAAGATTCATACTCAGTTGGTCAGGAAATGTCATTTTAAATTGGCACCATTTTTGAGCCAATCAGGACTTCTTCCAATAAACAAAGACAGTTTGTCATAGTGAGCAAATCATGGATTGTGTGTTATTGAGCCTCTTTTTCACTTTTTCAGTTCTTATCTGGTACTAGTAGGAAAAGCTAAGCCCAATAGTGGCGGTCAAAACAGAAAATCTTTAAAAGGAGATGATCATATAATCCAATCCAAAACGATGCATAAACACAATACCTAATCGTTATAGCAGTGTATGGTCTCATTTTAACAAAGTAGGTCTGATAAATCATTTTAGAGCTTCAACAAATAAGTGTATTAACCTAATACTTAACAATGCTATATCCTAAGGCATAACAATGCTTTATACAGTGTCAACAATACGTAAATCAATAACGTACAGTATAAGTGTAAAATAACTTTAGTTACATAATCCTGTTGCATCTTAAAATTTATAATTGTGGTGCATAACAGTGTAAGGTATGTGTATAATACACAGTCCTATAACAATCTATAAATCATATATAAGAATGCTGTATCAAGAAGTAAAACTGTTGAAGATAACCATGCATAACAGTGATACAATAAAAATTGTAAATGGGTACAGTATGCTTTGTCAGTTAATATGATGTGACTGTGTTACCAAATAATGTTACAATGCAATAAAATATTACAGCTGTGTACAATTTAAATTGTGATAAATATTGAAATATAGTTAATGTTATATCATATAATGCTTTATGACTATTGTGCATATTAACATAATACATGCAGAGGTGTGGCAGGGTTTCTGATGTGGGACTCTATGGGACCCCAGGATCGTTAGGATGCATTTGCTGCATGAGAAATTCCATTCATAGTACTGTATCAGGAAGTGTCTGCTTGTCGACATCTTTAGTAGCATATACCTGTCCGAAGAAGGACCATTCCTGAAAGAAGCCACCACCGCTGGAACTTTGGCCACTGAGAAGACACTGGGTCTCATTTTTTGAAAGCCTTAATCTACAAAGATTCATACTCAGTTGGTCAGGAAATGTCATTTTAAATTGGCACCATTTTTGAGCCAATCAGGACTTCTTCCAATAAACAAAGACAGTTTGTCATAGTGAGCAAATCATGGATTGTGTGTTATTGAGCCTCTTTTTCACTCTTTCAGTTCTTATCTGGTACTAGTAGGAAAAGCTAAGCCCAATAGTGGCGGTCAAAACAGAAAATCTTTAAAAGGAGAGGAACATATAATCCAATCCAAAACTATGCATAAACACAATACCTAACCGTTATAGCAGTGTATGGTCTGATTTTAACAATGTAGGTCTGATAAATAATTTTAGAGCTTCAACAAATAAGTGTATTAACCTAATACTTAACAATGCTATATCCTAAGGCATAACAATGCTCAAATCATGGATTGTGTGTTATTGAGCCTCTTTTTCACTTTTTCAGTTCTTATCTGGTACTAGTAGGAAAAGCTAAGCCCAATAGTCGCGGTCAAAACAGAAAATCTTTAAAAGGAGATGATCATATAATCCAATCCAAAACTATGCATAAACACAATTCCTAACCGTTATAGCAGTGTATGGTCTCATTTTAACAATGTAGGTCTGATAAATCATTTTAGAGCTTCAACAAATAAGTGTATTAACCTAATACTTAACAATGCTATATCCTAAGGCATAACAATGCTTTATACAGTGTCAACAATACGTAAATCAATATCGTACAGTATAAGTGTAAAATAACTTTAGTTACATAATACTTTTGCATCTTAAAATTTATAATTGTGATGCATAACAGTGTAAGGTTTGTGTATAATACACAGTCCTATAAAAATCTATAAATCATATATAAGAATGCTAAATCAAGGAGTAAAACTGTTGAAGATAACCATGCATAACAGTGATACATGAAAAATGTAAATGGGTTCAAAATGCTTTGTCAGTTAATATGATGTGACTGTGTTACCAAATAATGTTACAATGCAATAAAATATTGCAGCTGTGTACAATTTAAATAGGGATAAATATTGAAATATAGTTAATGTTATATCATATAATGCTTTATGACTATTGTGCATATTAACATAATACATGCAGAGGTGTGGCAGGGTTTCTGATGTGGGACTCTATGGAACCCCAGGGTCGTTAGGGTGGATTTGCTGCATGAGAAATTCCATTCATAGTATTGTAGCAGGAAGTGTCTGCTTGTCGACATCTTTAGTAGCATATACCTGTCCGAAGAAGGACCATTCCTGAAAGAAGCCACCACCGCTGGAACTTTGGCCACCAAGAAGATGCTGGGTCTCATTTTTTGAAAGCCTTAATCTACAAAGATTCATACTCAGTTGGTCAGGAAATGTAATTTTAAATTGGCACCATTTTTGAGCCAATCAGGACTTCTTCCAATAAACAAAGACAGTTTGTCATAGTGAGCAAATCATGGATTGTGTGTTATTGAGCCTCTTTTTCACTCTTTCAGTTCTTATCTGGTACTAGTAGGAAAAGCTAAGCCCAATAGTGGCGGTCAAAACAGAAAATCTTTAAAAGGAGAGGAACATATAATCCAATCCAAAACTATGCATAAACACAATACCTAACCGTTATAGCAGTGTATGGTCTGATTTTAACAATGTAGGTCTGATAAATAATTTTAGAGCTTCAACAAATAAGTGTATTAACCTAATACTTAACAATGCTATATCCTAAGGCATAACAATGCTCAAATCATGGATTGTGTGTTATTGAGCCTCTTTTTCACTTTTTCAGTTCTTATCTGGTACTAGTAGGAAAAGCTAAGCCCAATAGTGGCGGTCAAAACAGAAAATCTTTAAAAGGAGATGATCATATAATCCAATCCAAAACTATGCATAAACACAATACCTAACCGTTATAGCAGTGTATGGTCTCATTTTAACAATGTAGGTCTGATAAATCATTTTAGAGCTTCAACAAATAAGTGTATTAACCTAATACTTAACAATGCTATATCCTAAGGCATAACAATGCTTTATACAGTGTCAACAATACGTAAATCAATAACGTACAGTATAAGTGTAAAATAACTTTAGTTACATAATACTTTTGCATCTTAAAATTTATAATTGTGATGCATAACAGTGTAAGGTTTGTGTATAATACACAGTCCTATAAAAATCTATAAATCATATATAAGAATGCTAAATCAAGGAGTAAAAATGTTGAAGATAACCATGCATAACAGTGATACAATAAAAATTGTAAATGGGTACAGTATGCTTTGTCAGTTAATATGATGTGACTGTGTTACCAAATAATGTTACAATGCAATAAAATATTACAGCTGTGTACAATTTAAATTGTGATAAATATTGAAATATAGTTAATGTTATATCATATAATGCTTTATGACTATTGTGCATATTAACATAATACATGCAGAGGTGTGGCAGGGTTTCTGATGTGGGACTCTATGGAACCCCAGGATCGTTAGGATGCATTTGCTGCATGAGAAATTCCATTCATAGTACTGTATCAGGAAGTGTCTGCTTGTCGACATCTTTAGTAGCATATACCTGTCCGAAGAAGGACCATTCCTGAAAGAAGCCACCACCGCTGGAACTTTGGCCACTGAGAAGACACTGGGTCTCATTTTTTGAAAGCCTTAATCTACAAAGATTCATACTCAGTTGGTCAGGAAATGTCATTTTAAATTGGCACCATTTTTGAGCCAATCAGGACTTCTTCCAATAAACAAAGACAGTTTGTCATAGTGAGCAAATCATGGATTGTGTGTTATTGAGCCTCTTTTTCACTCTTTCAGTTCTTATCTGGTACTAGTAGGAAAAGCTAAGCCCAATAGTGGCGGTCAAAACAGAAAATCTTTAAAAGGAGAGGAACATATAATCCAATCCAAAACTATGCATAAACACAATACCTAACCGTTATAGCAGTGTATGGTCTGATTTTAACAATGTAGGTCTGATAAATAATTTTAGAGCTTCAACAAATAAGTGTATTAACCTAATACTTAACAATGCTATATCCTAAGGCATAACAATGCTCAAATCATGGATTGTGTGTTATTGAGCCTCTTTTTCACTTTTTCAGTTCTTATCTGGTACTAGTAGGAAAAGCTAAGCCCAATAGTGGCGGTCAAAACAGAAAATCTTTAAAAGGAGATGATCATATAATCCAATCCAAAACTATGCATAAACACAATTCCTAACCGTTATAGCAGTGTATGGTCTCATTTTAACAATGTAGGTCTGATAAATCATTTTAGAGCTTCAACAAATAAGTGTATTAACCTAGTACTTAACAATGCTATATCCTAAGGCATAACAATGCTTTATACAGTGTCAACAATACGTAAATCAATAACGTACAGTATAAGTGTAAAATAACTTTAGTTACATAATACTTTTGCATCTTAAAATTTATAATTGTGATGCATAACAGTGTAAGGTTTGTGTATAATACACAGTCCTATAAAAATCTATAAATCATATATAAGAATGCTAAATCAAGGAGTAAAAATGTTGAAGATAACCATGCATAACAGTGATACATGAAAAATGTAAATGGGTTCAAAATGCTTTGTCAGTTAATATGATGTGACTGTGTTACCAAATAATGTTACAATGCAATAAAATATTGCAGCTGTTTACAATTTAAATTGTGATAAATATTGAAATATAGTTAATGTTATATCATATAATGCTTTATGACTATTGTGCATATTAACATAATACATGCAGAGGTGTGGCAGGGTTTCTGATGTGGGACTCTATGGAACCCCAGGATCGTTAGGATGGATTTGCTGCATGAGAAATTCCATTCATAGTATTGTAGCAGGAAGTGTCTGCTTGTCGACATCTTTAGTAGCATATACCTGTCCGAAGAAGGACCATTCCTGAAAGAAGCCACCACCGCTGGAACTTTGGCCACCAAGAAGATGCTGGGTCTCATTTTTTGAAAGCCTTAATCTACAAAGATTCATACTCAGTTGGTCAGGAAATGTAATTTTAAATTGGCACCATTTTTGAGCCAATCAGGACTTCTTCCAATAAACAAAGACAGTTTGTCATAGTGAGCAAATCATGGATTGTGTGTTATTGAGCCTCTTTTTCACTCTTTTAGTTCTTATCTGGTACTAGTAGGAAAAGCTAAGCCCAATAGTGGCGGTCAAAACAGAAAATCTTTAAAAGGAGAGGAACATATAATCCAATCCAAAACTATGCATAAACACAATACCTAACCGTTATAGCAGTGTATGGTCTGATTTTAACAATGTAGGTCTGATAAATAATTTTAGAGCTTCAACAAATAAGTGTATTAACCTAATACTTAACAATGCTATATCCTAAGGCATAACAATGCTCAAATCATGGATTGTGTGTTATTGAGCCTCTTTTTCACTTTTTCAGTTCTTATCTGGTACTAGTAGGAAAAGCTAAGCCCAATAGTGGCGGTCAAAACAGAAAATCTTTAAAAGGAGATGATCATATAATCCAATCCAAAACTATGCATAAACACAATTCCTAACCGTTATAGCAGTGTATGGTCTCATTTTAACAATGTAGGTCTGATAAATCATTTTAGAGCTTCAACAAATAAGTGTATTAACCTAATACTTAACAATGCTATATCCTAAGGCATAACAATGCTTTATACAGTGTCAACAATACGTAAATCAATAACGTACAGTATAAGTGTAAAATAACTTTAGTTACAAAATACCTTTGCATCTTAAAATTTATAATTGTGATGCATAACAGTGTATGGTTTGTGTATAATACACAGTCCTATAAAAATCTATAAATCATATATAAGAATGCTAAATCAAGGAGTAAAAATGTTGAAGATAACCATGCATAACAGTGATACATGAAAAATGTAAATGGGTTCAAAATGCTTTGTCAGTTAATATGATGTGACTGTGTTACCAAATAATGTTACAATGCAATAAAATATTGCAGCTGTGTACAATTTAAATTGTGATAAATATTGAAATATAGTTAATGTTATATCATATAATGCTTTATGACTATTGTGCATATTAACATAATACATGCAGAGGTGTGGCAGGGTTTCTGATGTGGGACTCTATGGAACCCCAGGATCGTTAGGATGGATTTGCTGCATGAGAAATTCCATTCATAGTACTGTATCAGGAAGTGTCTGCTTGTCGACTTCTTTAGTAGCATATACCTGTCCGAAGAAGGACCATTCCTGAAAGAAGCCACCACCGCTGGAACTTTGGCCACTGAGAAGACACTGGGTCTCATTTTTTGAAAGCCTTAATCTACAAAGATTCATACTTAGTTGGTCAGGAAATGTCATTTTAAATTGGCACCATTTTTGAGCCAATCAGGACTTCTTCCAATAAACAAAGACAGTTTGTCATAGTGAGCAAATCATGGATTGTGTGTTATTGAGCCTCTTTTTCACTCTTTCAGTTCTTATCTGGTACTAGTAGGAAAAGCTAAGCCCAACAGTGGCGGTCAAAACAGAAAATCTTTAAAAGGAGAGGAACATATAATCCAATCCAAAACTATGCATAAACACAATACCTAACCGTTATAGCAGTGTATGGTCTGATTTTAACAATGTAGGTCTGATAAATAATTTTAGAGCTTCAACAAATAAGTGTATTAACCTAATACTTAACAATGCTAAATCCTAAGGCATAACAATGCTCAAATCATGGATTGTGTGTTATTGAGCCTCTTTTTCACTTTTTCAGTTCTTATCTGGTACTAGTAGGAAAAGCTAAGCCCAATAGTGGCGGTCAAAACAGAAAATCTTTAAAAGGAGATGATCATATAATCCAATCCAAAACTATGCATAAACACAATTCCTAACCGTTATAGCAGTGTATGGTCTCATTTTAACAATGTAGGTCTGATAAATCATTTTAGAGCTTCAACAAATAAGTGTATTAACCTAATACTTAACAATGCTATATCCTAAGGCATAACAATGCTTTATACAGTGTCAACAATACGTAAATCAATAACGTACAGTATAAGTGTAAAATAACTTTAGTTACATAATACTTTTGCATCTTAAAATTTATAATTGTGATGCATAACAGTGTAAGGTTTGTGTATAATACACAGTCCTATAAAAATCTATAAATCATATATAAGAATGCTAAATCAAGGAGTAAAACTGTTGAAGATAACCATGCATAACAGTGATACATGAAAAATGTAAATGGGTTCAAAATGCTTTGTCAGTTAATATGATGTGACTGTGTTACCAATGACAATGCTAAATTCCCTTGTCGTATAAACAACCCTTTATGAAGTCTAAGAACACTGTACGCTGTTTACTTAAGAAGTACCGTAATGGTACGCTAGTTGCGTAACGATCGCTCAGCCGTAGGCGAGACGCTCAAGCGTCACGTTCGCTCACGGCCCAGTGATCACAGGACACGTTATTGGCTATGACTAGAGTAATGATTCGCTATGGCGTAGCGGACGCTCGAGACCACGAGGAGATCACCAGCGGCGCAGACGCTCACAACGCTATACCTTTATGTCTAAACCTTATACCAAAGAAATACACGGAATACCTTAATGTGAATACCGGGTGTAAGTGCAACCTTGTGTAACCTGACTAACTACAAAGCTGCTTGAGCATCACCGACGCTCAAGTGAACACTTAACACTATAGGAAATACACAGATACTGGTTTAGGGTCCAAAGCCTATTAACTGTATTATATCTAGTATACTTGTAAAAAGGGAATAACAGTACAAATGATACACTACAATATAACAAAGACTTCCTAACCAAAATACAATACTATCTAATACAATACAATACTAGTCTAGGGGAGATACGAGAGAAAGAGAAGGGAAAGAGAGAGAGAGACGGAGAGAGATGAGAGAAATTGGCTCACAGAAAGACAATGATTACGGAGAGAAACTTACGCACAAGGGTAAACGATCGCATGCGCCTGGACATCCAGCACCCGATTTTCAGCAATGAGAACCGTTGAAGAGTGAGAGCTGGATGTGGTCGGCCTGCCTATTTATGCCCCACACACAATGCAATCTCATAGTCCCTACAATCCCATTGTCCATTGGATGAAGGAATTCGACCCTGTATCACAACAAAAGGTCATAGGTTGATTCATACAGGTGGGCTGTGACGATTTCAAATAGCTCAGGTGGGTGGGGAACTAGGTTTCCCGCCGCATACCTGAGTATGAGTAAATAGTAGAAATGGACATAAACTTCTTATGTCCATAACTATTCGCACGAGCGATTAATACGCTCCAAACCAACACCGGAATATTGCTAATTAAATACTCTTCCGATGGGTACCAAACACTGCTGTATGATTCTTGTTAGACCCTTCGTACGATACAAAGAGGGATTACTTTAAACAGGGACCTTCTATATTAACCAAACTTTCAGAAACTATCAAAGGGATCATGATCTATAAACTACATTAATTGTGAAAATATGTAACGAATGAGTCGCACGCTACGACTACATAAACTCTACCGTAAATACGCATACCGCGCCTGCGAGTGCCCGCTATTGCGGGTATGCGCCTTCACGGGAGAGCGTACGCATGCGCAGCGCGGACCAGTGTGCGGTGCAAATATGGCAACGTGCATAGAGACATTTTTCTGACTTTGACAGTCCACCCTTTGGCAGTCAATAATAACTGCCACAAAACATTTAAGGAGAAAAATGCAAGTCAGGGGTTAATACATTTCCATGGTTGGGTAAGGGAGGAGAGAGGAGAAGGTGTGAAGAGGGTATGACCTAGTGAGATAGCAGAAGCATGTGTGTGTGAATCCATGTTTGGGGGGTCATGTATCATCGTGCCGTACGTGTTGTACATCAAGCTTCGAGGTATTGCGAAGTATACATTTGAATTCCTTCTTATCCTGTGGTACAGGTCTGTGGATGGGCTGTCAAACTTTACCGAGCTCTTTTCGGATTTTGAACAAAATGGGGAGCACATTTTAGTTGATGATACATGAATGGGGGAGGTATGTGGTTGCTGATATCTGTGCCTGTATTCCCTATCGTCTATGTGTGTCATTACCTGAGGGTTGTAGAGATGAAGATAAAGAACACTTATGGAAAATGCAATGATATTCTATGTCAGGGAAATGTACATCTGTCGTCGAAGTTGTGTTCGGTATCTGTTGAGAGTCGTCTTCTTTGCGCTGTATTGCTCCTTGGGCATGAGCAAATAGCTTTGTCAGAGCCATCGGATTTACAAAAAAATGTTGGGCTAGCGTGAGTTTAAATGTACTAGGGAAACTGGGGATCCATGGCAAAGTTCATCAAGTGTCCATTTCTCAAGTGGTCAAAACTTCATCTTTGGTGCTTGTCTGTTGTCTGTATAGCGTCTCGTCAACTTCCTCGTCCAAGGGGGTCTTTGTATCTTGGAGAAAAGCAGAAAAACAGGTGAAAGAAACGGACCGTATAATCGCATTTTCATCCCATCCTGGTTTCTATCATTGGGTCATAAATCAAATCCAGGTTAATTACAGTTTCCTCGCTCCTCAAGCTCATCACTCTTGTACTTTGTTTGCACCTCATTAAAGCCTGCCCGCATCTAAATATCAATCCAATCGATATAACGACACCCAAGATACATAGTAGAAACTTTCCAACATCCATTATGACTCCTTGAGCCCAGTCTCCCAAACCGGAGAACCAATTTCGCGGGTTCAACCATGACACCCAACCAGTCAGCTCATTTCCTACAGCAGCAAGGGTGAGATTGTGTTTCCGACGAAATTCCCACTTCAATTGGAGAATATCATCCATCTTTTGGTCTATGACCTCTACCGGATCCTCGGTGCTATTCGTGATATAAGTGCAACACTTTATGCCGTACTGTGTTGCCAATGTAACACAATATCCGCCTGTTACTGCTGTAAGATAATTAAGAACCATCCTATGCTGAACTAGTTCTGTTTTATAAGCTTGAAGTTCTCTTCCAGTGTATCTAAACGTGTCATCATACATTTCAGTGATATTATCTAACAAATTGGCGAGTGCGGAAATGTATCTATAATTCATCACTCCCCGAGCGGTACGAGTGAAATCTAACGCTACCAGGACCTGAATCCCGGTGGATTCATGGATAAGATCAGAGGCCGGATGCTCTAACCTTTCTGACAGTTGTCTTTTAACTCGGTGCTCGTAATGAGTGTGAGTATAAGGAGCTTGGGCACCACGGTGTATGTCTTTCATTTTGTCATGTGTAACAGTCATCACTTCAGGCAATACTTTTCCAATATAACACAATCCTTCAGAGTTTGGGGCAAGCCACTTGTACGCCTTTCTCCCGCATATGAAATATGCATCATCGGGGAGAACATATGGGACGGAGAAGGACATGACCATGTTACAAACCTTCCAGGTGAAATCTCCTGACCCTAATTCTTCCATCTGCCTAATGCACGTATCAGTTTGTACGATATGTGCACAGTATCCTGGTGATACCTCTCCAACTCTAGTAATCCTATTTCCTAAGGTATATCGATACCGGAAAGATTTTCCTCTACTGGCTATGTGGCGTACCAGCTCTGTATCTGTAGGCATTCTATCTGCTCTGTGTGAAAAGGTCATGGTAAGGTTGCTCCATGACACTTCCCAATTTCCCGGTTTTCTGGGATTGGAGATGTTGAAACATAAGAGGGACCTATCCACATGGTATTGGTGGAGCTTCAAACTAGGAGGGCTGGAGATGTTAAACCTCCGGTCCACCGGTCTCCCACCATTTAGCTCAAGTACCTCCCCTAACGTTAAAGGAAATGGTACTAGCCCTGATTTGCTGTGACCCTGAGGTACTTGAGAGCATACCCAACAATCTGTTTGGTTTAACACGTTACCCACTAAGGAGTGATAGTCACTCAATGGATGCCGGTCCATATGGATATTAAAACTAGATTGGCATTTCTTTATGCATCCATCTTCAACCAGATTATCACAGAGCCTACAGATACAATTTTCTTCAGCTAACAATCCATCACAATTTCTTCTATCGGATCGTTTTCTGATACTCGCCTTTGCTTATTGGTTTGGTTGATCTTGGAAAACTACGCCTCCATCATCATAATCGGAACCCATTCCAGATCCTCTCTCGACCTCTATGGTACTCTCGCCGGAACAGACTGCTCTGGTCAACATCATGGTTAACATCAAAATCCGGATCACAGTCTCTTGGGGCAAGTCCATCTTTGAGGAGGAAATAGAGAAGAATGAGAAGGGGGAAAAAGAAATTTCAAGGAAGAGGGGATGGGAAGTGGAGGAAAACAATAAAAGGGAGAAGGGAGTCGACAACTGCTTTCGGTCTTCAAGGCTCAGGTGCCGCCTCAGTCCTCCTGGAACAGACACTCCAGTGATACAACCTCTACCGTCTGTTCCTTATCACGGGACTTCTCTGGATCAGCAACCTTTTTGCAGTGGGATGAATGGACCCAAGTCTCTCTCTCAGCCACCTTCAATGCTGTGGTGCTAGTCAATAAGACCTGGTATGGTCCTTCCCATCTATCAATAAGACAACCTGAGCGTAGAAAATTTCGTATCATTACATAATCCCCAGGTTCAATGTCATGACAATTACTATCTGGTAAATCAGGAATCATCAACTTCAGATTATCATTTTGATTCCTCAACTGCTTACTCATGTTAATCAAGTACTTTACAGTTACTTCATTGTTACATTTCAAATCATCCTGGGGGTTAATCATGACATGCGGTTGTCGACCAAACAAGATTTCAAAAGGAGACAGATTAAGAGGGGACCTGGGAGTGGTTCTGATGCTATACAAAACAATGGGTAAAGCTTCTGGCCACGTCAATCCTGTCTCTGCCATTACTTTACTCAATTTATTTTTAATAGTGCTGTTCACTCTTTCGACCTTCGCGCTCGCCTGTGGACGGTACGGAGTGTGCAGCTTGCTATCAATTCCCATCAACTTACACATTCCTTGAAAGACATCACCTGTAAAATGGGTACCCCTATCACTTTCAATGATTCTAGGGATACCATATCTACATACAAATTCCTGCACAATTTTCTTAGCGGTAAACATAGCGGTATTTGTAGCTGCTGGGAAAGCTTCGACCCAATTCGAGAAAACATCTATACAAACAAGTACATATTTCAAATTTCGACATGGGGGTAATTGAATGAAGTCGATTTGTATTACCTGGAAAGGGCCGCCGGCAGGTGGGATATGGGATGGTTCTGTAGGTATTGCTTTTCCAATATTCTTTCTCAGACAGGTAAGGCATGACATTGCTCTTTTACTCGCATGAGAGGAGAATCCTGGGGCGCACCAGTATGCTCTTACCAATTTGCACATCCCCTCCTTGCCTAGATGAGTCAGCCCGTGAGCTGCTTCAGCCAGACATGGAAGGTATGCCCTGGGGGCCACTGGTTTACCATGTCCATCCGTCCAGAGCCCTGAGGACTCCTGGCCATATCCCTTTGCCTTCCAGACTGCTCTCTCCTGTGTGGAACACAAATTCTGCATCTCACACAACTTTTGTGTGTTGATGGTATTAAATACCATCAGTTGTGTGGTGTCTGTCTGTATGGGGGTAGCAGCTGCAAGCTTTGCGGCTTCGTCTGCTCGGCTGTTACCAAGGGATACTGGGTCTTGGCTATATGTATGTGCTTTACATTTGATAACAGCCACTCTGTCGGGTTCCTGTATCGCTGTTAGAAGCCTTTTTATATATGCTGCATGCGCTATCGGTGTACCAGCTGCCGTCATGAAATTTCTGAGGCGCCATAGGGCTCCGAAATCATGTACTACCCCGAAGGCGTATCTAGAATCGGTGTAGATATTGGCTGACTTACCCTTAGCCAATTCACATGCTCTGGTTAGGGCGACCAGTTCAGCAACCTGGGCTGAGTGAGGTGGGCCTAGCGGTTCCGCTTCTATGGTGTCTTGGTCATCTACGACTGCGTATCCAGTACACAAGTCTCCCGAGTCTGACTGTCTATGACAACTACCGTCCGTGTAGAACGTGAGTTCTGCATCTTCCAGTGGGTTGTCACTGATGTCAGGCCTTGCGGTAAAATTTTGGGTCAAATATTCCATACAATCATGTGTATCTCCCTTTGCATTAAATCCTCCTTCCCCATCACTCTCACCTTCCACCCTTTGTGCCTGACCAGGCACACCTGGGAGAAATGTTGCAGGATTTAATGCGCTGCATCTCCTTATGGTGATGTTTACTGGGGCCATTAATGCCAATTCCCATCTTGTAAACCTTGCTGATGAGACGTGTCTGGTTTGGGCAGAATTCAATAAGGCAGATACCGCATGCGGTGTATGGATTGTGAGGTTGTGGCCTAGCACGACATCTTCGCTTTTCGTCACTAGCAATGCTATCGCCGCAACGCTACGCAAGCATGTGGGGAGGGATCGCGCTACCGTGTCTAGCTGGGCGCTGTAGTATGCAATTGGCCTGCTGGCGTCACCGTGTTTTTGGGTTAGTACACCTGCTGCGCACCCAGCACTTTCTGTTCCGTATAGTTCAAAGGGTTTCCCATAGTCTGGCATACCTAGTGCTGGTGCCTGCGTTAGGCACTGTTTGAGTCTCTCAAATGCTGTTTCGGATTCGTCTGTATGCGAAATCCGATCAGGTTTGTTTGAAGAGACCATTTCCTGCAAAGGTAACGCCAATATGGAAAACCCTGGGATCCAATTACGGCAATACCCACACATTCCTAAAAACATCCTGATCTGTTGCTGGGTTTGTGGCAGTGTCATGTCTCTAATGGCTTGGATTCTATCAGCGGTCAGGTGTCTCAGTCCTTGTGTTAGACAGTGTCCCAAATATTTTACCTTAGTCTGGCATAATTGTAACTTGTCTTTGGAAACCTTGTGACCTGTGTCTGAAAGATGAAACAGGAGCTGTTTCGTATCCTTCAGGGAAGCTTCCAGTGAATCTGAACACAGCAGTAAATCATCCACATACTGTATCAATACTGATCCACTCTCTGGTTGGAAAGACTGTAAACAATCATGCAAAGCCTGAGAAAATATACTTGGACTATCTATGAAACCTTGGGGTAACCGAGTCCACGCGTATTGGACTCCTCTGTATGTGAATGCAAACAAATATTGGCTGTCAGGGTGCAGAGGTACCGAAAAGAAAGCGGAGCAGAGGTCAATAACAGTGAAAAATTTGGCAATGGGAGGAATTTGCATTAGGATGACAGCTGGATTAGGCACTACGGGGAACTGACTTTCAACTATTTTGTTAATCCCCCTTAGATCCTGCACTAGCCTGTAACCCCTCCCCCCACTCTTTTTAACAGGGAAGATGGGACTATTTGCTGTGCTGGACGTTCTTACTAGAATGCCCTGTTGTAGCAAGCGCTCTATCACGGGGAAAACTCCTAACTCCACCTCTTGCTTCAGAGGATACTGTGGGATTTTTGGAGCTATCCTACCATCTTTTACTTGTACAACTACTGGAGCTACGTTTGCCATTAATCCAGTGTCCTGTCCATCTTTTGTCCAAAGTGACTCTGGTATCTGAGATATCATCTCTTCTACTTGGGATGGATTCCTATTTGTCATAATGGAATGTGACATTAATTTTGATGGGGAGTCTAACATGTCTCGTACCTCCTGAGCGTGATTCTCAGGTATGTCCAGGAATACACCTTCAGGAGTACAATAAATGACGCAACCCATTTTACATAGTAAGTCTCTCCCCAGGAGATTAGTTGGTGCCGATGCAGCCAGCAAAAAGGAATGCTTGGTATGCAAAGGCCCTATTGTAATCTCGGCTGGTTTGCTAACAGGGTAGTGCTGGACTACTCCTGTTACTCCCATGGCTGGAATTGTCCTACCAGTGGTTCTCATGCCCACTGTCGAATTTATCACTGACTTGGCCGCCCCTGTGTCTACAAGAAAGTTTAAAGTTTTACCAGCTACATTGATTGCAATCTCTGGTTCGCTTCCAAGACTGGCAATCAATTTAACTGGCTGCAGATTACAGGTGTGGCCACACCCCTATTGGGTATGCTGACCTCCCTGAATCCCATTGGCAGCAACTACTTGTGGGGGAGTTAGCTGGGAACTACCAGAGGCCTGCCAGTCTCTGTTCGGGGGATATCTTTTTGTTTCCCCTGTATGTGGCTCAAAACTCCGCCTCTGTGGACCCTGCTCCCAATGTCGTGTGTTGTGTTGTTGTCTAGGGGGTTGAAAAGATCTTTGTACATTCTTTGTTCTACATTCTCGTGCAAAGTGTCCCGGTCTGTTACAAGAAAAACATGTTATTACACTTGCCTTACCCACAGGATTCGGTGGTACATACGCAGGCTGCCTTGTGGTCAGCGCCTGTATACTTACGGACATCAACTTATCACTTTGCGACTCCCTGTGTCTAGTGATGTTTTTGTCGTGATCAACAGCAGCCTCTCTCAAGGTGGACACTGACAGACCTCGCCAACATGGTTGTGTGGTCTGTACCCTAGCCTTTAATGTTTCTTTCAAACCATCCATCAGTACAGATACTGCTACTTCTCGATGGTTTGGGTTGGTCTTAATGTCTTCTATACCAGTGTATTTTGCCATTTCTGATAGTGCCCGGTGGAAATATTCTGCTGCCGTTTCGGACTCCTTTTGCTTAATGGAAAATATTTTATTCCATTTAACAACGGCTGGGAAATACTCCTTTAGCTGTAAATTTATCCTTTTTACATTATCCTGGTCGTACACATCTGTAAGCGGTACATCTTTATCTAGTCCACAATCAGCCAAGAATTTAACTGAGTCGACATTGGAAGGTAAGCAAGCTCTTAGCACTATCTGCCAATCCTTATTATTGGGCTCTAAAGTGTTTCCTAGATCCCTGATGTATTTTTGGCTTGCCACTAAATCTTTTCTGGGGTCTGGGAATTCAGACACTATGGTCCTCAATTCCATTCTAGTGAACGGGCAATACATGGCAATGTTCCTGACGGGTGTGGCTCCTGATGCATCTGTTTTCCCATTGGGAACTACTATCACCTTTACAGGAGCAATTCTAACAGCCTCATTCTGCGTAGATTCTACAACTTGTGGTACAATTGTTTCAGTGTAGTGCATGGTGCCGTACTTACCCGTTGACACGACCTCACCTATCCCTCCGCTAGGGGCCTTCACTAATCTCGTGGGTGGTGCAGTTCCTACTGTGGTTTCTGATATGGTGGCCGCTAGAGAGAGCGCTGAAATTGTTGCCGAATCTTCTTCTTGATCACACTCCTGAGGAAGGTTCAAAACAGGGTACATCTTGCACGGGTTAATACTTGCATGAGTTATTTGGTTAACATCATTAACATTTACAGGGTTACTAAGAGTTTGTGTTTTACAACCCAGTGCGTTTCTCTCCGTAATCAACTTCTCTCCTGCAATGTATGGTGGAGGTGGAGCTGTGGCTATCAGCTTCCTGACTGCCCCAGATCCCGCCGCCAGAGCCAAACCTCTCTGTATCTCACCTTCCTGGTGCCATAACTGTAAGTAATCATGATGCTGAATTCGTCTCTTTGTTGATTTTACGAGACATATCCTCCTCCTTAAATTTTGTAACACGTCTGGACTGAAGCTACCTATTCTTGGGAGTTTGTCCCTGTCTTGTACAGTCATTCTCTCCCATTCATCACATAAAGATTCGGTGTGACTTCCATATTTTTCACACATTACATATCGTGCCGACCCAACTGGTCGGTTCACAGAATCAACCTGAACCAGGGTTGATCGCCCCCTACCTGAGCAACTGGCCCCCATAGTCTGCAGGTGTTGCTTAGTCCTCCTTGGATTTCTGTATCAAGGTTTTCAGCAAGCCTTTACAGACAACCAAATTACTCCACAGTAGGCCGGCGGTGGCGGTTTACCGAGTACCCCACTCACTCGCCCACCTCGACCAATACGACCTGATCACACCGATATGGTGCTGGCGTACTCGATACAGGGCCCCTATGGAACCTTCTGTTTACTGGAACATATGAGGGTTACCCGCAGGACACTTACTCTTTCCAGTAAAGTTGGGGTTGTTAGATAGTTCCTAAGTGACCAGCGAACTTCCCTTCCAAAAATAAAAAATTACACAAATCACGTCAGAATGTACAGATAGCGTTTGTGACCACTTTACTCTAATGGTATTAGGTCAGATTACTAACTACTGCACACAATTACGTGTGGTCCAATCGTTCAGTACACAAGCACTACTTGTCATGTACTGAAAGATCAATGGAATCGATGTTTCCGGCCGCGATTCCTTCAGCAAGAGCTTATGGCCTATATGGGTTCTGCACCAACACCCCAGGCGTTGTGCCTCTTGTACCTTTATAGCGGACCTTTTAGTACCTTACGACCTCCTGGTCTTGTTACCTTCTGTTAATGACCTCCTGGTCTGTTACCTTATGGTCCGCTATACTCTAATGCTCAAATATTATTTAACCAGGGATGCCTCCCTAGCCACCGTATATGTCACTTACACGTGTGTCCCTTGACGAGTACCCGACTTTCCTTTTGGTTCCACCTTAAAGTTATATAAACTTTTGTATACAAAACCACACTCACTCAACACATGTACACTTTTGTTTCTATATCTATTTCTGCGCAGAAATTGTCTTCAGTCCAACTGTGTTACCAATTAGGAGCAGGATCTGTTAAACTAAATTTCAGATTTTCCCAAAAATAGATTTGCGTTATTTACCGCGTCGCGTTATTTACCGCTGTGCGTTACTTATCGCCTTTGCGCTAATTATCGCTTTGCGCTAATTCAACTTTTCGTGACTTGAGCTACGTTGCGTAACCAGACGCTACGTTGCGTAATGTACGCTGCGTGCGTCTGCCGTTTGGATTGCGTACGCAAGTCTTTTGTTAGGGACACGTGTACGCAAAACAAAGATCCACCGTAACACAATTTCTACCTTTATCAATGTAGGTGATCCCTGATCATCTACCGCACACCACACTGACTGTCTTATCTCCCAGACAAGCCGTGTGTTGGTCTATACTTTAACTATTACCTCTACTATGAAATAACAGCAAATCTCTTTTTGCACTTTCTAATCAACTATAAAACTTGGCAAACAGGAATAGTGATATACGAAATTTGAAAAAGAAATGCAGATAAATGTATGCGTGCGTGTATACGCAAGACAGAAGAGAAATAAAACAGTTTTAAAAGACACAAGCGTTTTGTTCTTACTTCCGGTTCCCGGATTCCTTCAGCACTCTTTATCTAAGCGAAGCAGACGCTTATCCCGTCAGCACTGCGAGACAACCTCCCACCCTTTGCTGGGGGGATAATGTCTGCTGATCTACCTAGTGCAGATATGAGAAGGATAGGACGAGTCCCCAATTGACAATGCTAAATTCCCTTGTCGTATAAACAACCCTTTATGAAGTCTAAGAACACTGTACGCTGTTTACTTAAGAAGTACCGTAATGGTACGCTAGTTGCGTAACGATCGCTCAGCCGTAGGCGAGACGCTCAAGCGTCACGTTCGCTCACGGCCCAGTGATCACAGGACACGTTATTGGCTATGACTAGAGTAATGATTCGCTATGGCGTAGCGGACGCTCGAGACCACGAGGAGATCACCAGCGGCGCAGACGCTCACAACGCTATACCTTTATGTCTAAACCTTATACCAAAGAAATACACGGAATACCTTAATGTGAATACCGGGTGTAAGTGCAACCTTGTGTAACCTGACTAACTACAAAGCTGCTTGAGCGTCACCGACGCTCAAGTGAACACTTAACACTATAGGAAATACACAGATACTGGTTTAGGGTCCAAAGCCTATTAACTGTATTATATCTAGTATACTTGTAAAAAGGGAATAACAGTACAAATGATACACTACAATATAACAAAGACTTCCTAACCAAAATACAATACTATCTAATACAATACAATACTAGTCTAGGGGAGATACGAGAGAAAGAGAAGGGAAAGAGAGAGAGAGACGGAGAGAGATGAGAGAAATTGGCTCACAGAAAGACAATGATTACGGAGAGAAACTTACGCACAAGGGTAAACGATCGCATGCGCCTGGACATCCAGTACCCGATTTTCAGCAATGAGAACCGTTGAAGAGTGAGAGCTGGATGTGGTCGGCCTGCCTATTTATGCCCCACACACAATGCAATCTCATAGTCCCTACAATCCCATTGTCCATTGGATGAAGGAATTCGACCCTGTATCACAACAAAAGGTCATAGGTTGATTCATACAGGTGGGCTGTGACGATTTCAAATAGCTCAGGTGGGTGGGGAACTAGGTTTCCCGCCGCATACCTGAGTATGAGTAAATAGTAGAAATGGACATAAACTTCTTATGTCCATAACTATTCGCACGAGCGATTAATACGCTCCAAACCAACACCGGAATATTGCTAATTAAATACTCTTCCGATGGGTACCAAACACTGCTGTATGATTCTTGTTAGACCCTTCGTACGATACAAAGAGGGATTACTTTAAACAGGGACCTTCTATATTAACCAAACTTTCAGAAACTATCAAAGGGATCATGATCTATAAACTACATTAATTGTGAAAATATGTAACGAATGAGTCGCACGCTACGACTACATAAACTCTACCGTAAATACGCATACCGCGCTTGCGAGTGCCCGCTATTGCGGGTATGCGCCTTCACGGGAGAGCGTACGCATGCGCAGCGCGGACCAGTGTGCGGTGCAAATATGGCAACGTGCATAGAGACATTTTTCTGACTTTGACACCAAATAATGTTACAATGCAATAAAATATTGCAGCTGTGTACAATTTAAATTGTGATAAATATTGAAATATAGTTAATGTTATATCATATAATGCTTTATGACTATTGTGCATATTAACATAATACATGCAGAGGTGTGGCAGGGTTTCTGATGTGGGACTCTATGGAACCCCAGGATCGTTAGGATGGATTTGCTGCATGAGAAATTCCATTCATAGTATTGTAGCAGGAAGTGTCTGCTTGTCGACATCTTTAGTAGCATATACCTGTCCGAAGAAGGACCATTCCTGTAAGAAGCCACCACCGCTGGAACTTTGGCCACCAAGAAGATGCTGGGTCTCATTTTTTGAAAGCCTTAATCTACAAAGATTCATACTCAGTTGGTCAGGAAATGTAATTTTAAATTGGCACCATTTTTGAGCCAATCAGGACTTCTTCCAATAAACAAAGACAGTTTGTCATAGTGAGCAAATCATGGATTGTGTGTTATTGAGCCTCTTTTTCACTCTTTCAGTTCTTATCTGGTACTAGTAGGAAAAGCTAAGCCCAATAGTGGCGGTCAAAACAGAAAATCTTTAAAAGGAGAGGAACATATAATCCAATCCAAAACTATGCATAAACACAATACCTAACCGTTATAGCAGTGTATGGTCTGATTTTAACAATGTAGGTCTGATAAATAATTTTAGAGCTTCAACAAATAAGTGTATTAACCTAATACTTAACAATGCTATATCCTAAGGCATAACAATGCTCAAATCATGGATTGTGTGTTATTGAGCCTCTTTTTCACTTTTTCAGTTCTTATCTGGTACTAGTAGGAAAAGCTAAGCCCAATAGTGGCGGTCAAAACAGAAAATCTTTAAAAGGAGATGATCATATAATCCAATCCAAAACTATGCATAAACACAATTCCTAACCGTTATAGCAGTGTATGGTCTCATTTTAACAATGTAGGTCTGATAAATCATTTTAGAGCTTCAACAAATAAGTGTATTAACCTAATACTTAACAATGCTATATCCTAAGGCATAACAATGCTTTATACAGTGTCAACAATACGTAAATCAATAACGTACAGTATAAGTGTAAAATAACTTTAGTTACATAATACTTTTGCATCTTAAAATTTATAATTGTGATGCATAACAGTGTAAGGTTTGTGTATAATACACAGTCCTATAAAAATCTATAAATCATATATAAGAATGCTAAATCAAGGAGTAAAACTGTTGAAGATAACCATGCATAACAGTGATACATGAAAAATGTAAATGGGTTCAAAATGCTTTGTCAGTTAATATGATGTGACTGTGTTACCAAATAATGTTACAATGCAATAAAATATTGCAGCTGTGTACAATTTAAATTGTGATAAATATTGAAATATAGTTAATGTTATATCATAAAATGCTTTATGTCTATTGTGCATATTAACATAATACATGCAGAGGTGTGGCAGGGTTTCTGATGTGGGACTCTATGGAACCCCAGGATCGTTAGGATGGATTTGCTGCATGAGAAATTCCATTCATAGTATTGTAGCAGGAAGTGTCTGCTTGTCGACATCTTTAGTAGCATATACCTGTCCGAAGAAGGACCATTCCTGAAAGAAGCCACCACCGCTGGAACTTTGGCCACCAAGAAGATGCTGGGTCTCATTTTTTGAAAGCCTTAATCTACAAAGATTCATACTCAGTTGGTCAGGAAATGTAATTTTAAATTGGCACCATTTTTGAGCCAATCAGGACTTCTTCCAATAAACAAAGACAGTTTGTCATAGTGAGCAAATCATGGATTGTGTGTTATTGAGCCTCTTTTTCACTCTTTCAGTTCTTATCTGGTACTAGTAGGAAAAGCTAAGCCCAATAGTGGCGGTCAAAACAGAAAATCTTTAAAAGGAGAGGAACATATAATCCAATCCAAAACTATGCATAAACACAATACCTAACCGTTATAGCAGTGTATGGTCTGATTTTAACAATGTAGGTCTGATAAATAATTTTAGCGCTTCAACAAATAAGTGTATTAACCTAATACTTAACAATGCTATATCCTAAGGCATAACAATGCTCAAATCATGGATTGTGTGTTATTGAGCCTCTTTTTCACTTTTTCAGTTCTTATCTGGTACTAGTAGGAAAAGCTAAGCCCAATAGTGGCGGTCAAAACAGAAAATCTTTAAAAGGAGATGATCATATAATCCAATCCAAAACTATGCATAAACACAATTCCTAACCGTTATAGCAGTGTATGGTCTCATTTTAACAATGTAGGTCTGATAAATCATTTTAGAGCTTCAACAAATAAGTGTATTAACCTAATACTTAACAATGCTATATCCTAAGGCATAACAATGCTTTATACAGTGTCAACAATACGTAAATCAATAACGTACAGTATAAGTGTAAAATAACTTTAGTTACATAATACTTTTGCATCTTAAAATTTATAATTGTGATGCATAACAGTGTAAGGTTTGTGTATAATACACAGTCCTATAAAAATCTATAAATCATATATAAGAATGCTAAATCAAGGAGTAAAAATGTTGAAGATAACCATGCATAACAGTGATACATGAAAAATGTAAATGGGTTCAAAATGCTTTGTCAGTTAATATGATGTGACTGTGTTACCAAATAATGTTACAATGCAATAAAATATTGCAGCTGTGTACAATTTAAATTGTGATAAATATTGAAATATAGTTAATGTTATATCATATAATGCTTTATGACTATTGTGCATATTAACATAATACATGCAGAGGTGTGGCAGGGTTTCTGATGTGGGACTCTATGGAACCCCAGGATCGTTAGGATGGATTTGCTGCATGAGAAATTCCATTCATAGTACTGTATCAGGAAGTGTCTGCTTGTCGACATCTTTAGTAGCATATACCTGTCCGAAGAAGGACCATTCCTGAAAGAAGCCACCACCGCTAAAACTTTGGCCACTGAGAAGACACTGGGTCTCATTTTTTGAAAGCCTTAATCTACAAAGATTCATACTCAGTTGGTCAGGAAATGTCATTTTAAATTGGCACCATTTTTGAGCCAATCAGGACTTCTTCCAATAAACAAAGACAGTTTGTCATAGTGAGCAAATCATGGATTGTGTGTTATTGAGCCTCTTTTTCACTTTTTCAGTTCTTATCTGGTACTAGTAGGAAAAGCTAAGCCCAATAGTGGCGGTCAAAACAGAAAATCTTTAAAAGGAGATGATCATATAATCCAATCCAAAACGATGCATAAACACAATACCTAATCGTTATAGCAGTGTATGGTCTCATTTTAACAAAGTAGGTCTGATAAATCATTTTAGAGCTTCAACAAATAAGTGTATTAACCTAATACTTAACAATGCTATATCCTAAGGCATAACAATGCTTTATACAGTGTCAACAATACGTAAATCAATAACGTACAGTATAAGTGTAAAATAACTTTAGTTACATAATCCAGTTGCATCTTAAAATTTATAATTGTGGTGCATAACAGTGTAAGGTATGTGTATAATACACAGTCCTATAACAATCTATAAATCATATATAAGAATGCTGTATCAAGAAGTAAAACTGTTGAAGATAACCATGCATAACAGTGATACAATAAAAATTGTAAATGGGTACAGTATGCTTTGTCAGTTAATATGATGTGACTGTGTTACCAAATAATGTTACAATGCAATAAAATATTACAGCTGTGTACAATTTAAATAGTGATAAATATTGAAATATAGTTAATGTTATATCATATAATGCTTTATGACTATTGTGCATATTAACATAATACATGCAGAGGTGAGGCAGGGTTTCTGATGTGGGACTCTATGGAACCCCAGGATCGTTAGGATGGATTTGCTGCATGAGAAATTCCATTCATAGTATTGTATCAGGAAGTGTCTGCTTGTCGACATCTTTATTAGCATTTACTTGTCCGAAGAAGGACCATTCCTGAAAGAAGCCACCACCGCTGGAACTTTGGCCACTGAGAAGATGCTGGGTCTCATTTTTTGAAAGCCTTAATCTACAAAGATTCATACTCAGTTGGTCAGGAAATGTAATTTTAAATTGGCACCATTTTTGAGCCAATCAGGACTTCTTCCAATAAACAAAGACAGTTTGTCATAGTGAGCAAATCATGGATTGTGTGTTATTGAGCCTCTTTTTCACTCTTTCAGTTCTTATCTGGTACTAGTAGGAAAAGCTAAGCCCAATAGTGGCGGTCAAAACAGAAAATCTTTAAAAGGAGAGGAACATATAATCCAATCCAAAACTATGCATAAACACAATACCTAACCGTTATAGCAGTGTATGGTCTGATTTTAACAATGTAGGTCTGATAAATAATTTTAGAGCTTCAACAAATAAGTGTATTAACCTAATACTTAACAATGCTATATCCTAAGGCATAACAATGCTCAAATCATGGATTGTGTGTTATTGAGCCTCTTTTTCACTTTTTCAGTTCTTATCTGGTACTAGTAGGAAAAGCTAAGCCCAATAGTGGCGGTCAAAACAGAAAATCTTTAAAAGGAGATGATCATATAATCCAATCCAAAACTATGCATAAACACAATTCCTAACCGTTATAGCAGTGTATGGTCTCATTTTAACAATGTAGGTCTGATAAATCATTTTAGAGCTTCAACAAATAAGTGTATTAACCTAATACTTAACAATGCTATATCCTAAGGCATAACAATGCTTTATACAGTGTCAACAATACGTAAATCAATAACGTACAGTATAAGTGTAAAATAATTTAGTTACATAATACTTTTGCATCTTAAAATTTATAATTGTGATGCATAACAGTGTAAGGTTTGTGTATAATACACAGTCCTATAAAAATCTATAAATCATATATAAGAATGCTAAATCAAGGAGTAAAACTGTTGAAGATAACCATGCATAACAGTGATACATGAAAAATGTAAATGGGTTCAAAATGCTTTGTCAGTTAATATGATGTGACTGTGTTACCAAATAATGTTACAATGCAATAAAATATTGCAGCTGTGTACAATTTAAATTGTGATAAATATTGAAATATAGTTAATGTTATATCATATAATGCTTTATGACTATTGTGCATATTAACATAATACATGCAGAGGTGTGGCAGGGTTTCTGATGTGGGACTCTATGGAACCCCAGGATCGTTAGGATGGATTTGCTGCATGAGAAATTCCATTCATAGTATTGTAGCAGGAAGTGTCTGCTTGTCGACATCTTTAGTAGCATATACCTGTCCGAAGAAGGACCATTCCTGAAAGAAGCCACCACCGCTGGAACTTTGGCCACCAAGAAGATGCTGGGTCTCATTTTTTGAAAGCCTTAATCTACAAAGATTCATACTCAGTTGGTCAGGAAATGTAATTTTAAATTGGCACCATTTTTGAGCCAATCAGGACTTCTTCCAATAAACAAAGACAGTTTGTCATAGTGAGCAAATCATGGATTGTGTGTTATTGAGCCTCTTTTTCACTCTTTCAGTTCTTATCTGGTACTAGTAGGAAAAGCTAAGCCCAATAGTGGCGGTCAAAACAGAAAATCTTTAAAAGGAGAGGAACATATAATCCAATCCAAAACTATGCATAAACACAATACCTAACCGTTATAGCAGTGTATGGTCTGATTTTAACAATGTAGGTCTGATAAATAATTTTAGAGCTTCAACAAATAAGTGTATTAACCTAATACTTAACAATGCTATATCCTAAGGCATAACAATGCTCAAATCATGGATTGTGTGTTATTGAGCCTCTTTTTCACTTTTTCAGTTCTTATCTGGTACTAGTAGGAAAAGCTAAGCCCAATAGTGGCGGTCAAAACAGAAAATCTTTAAAAGGAGATGATCATATAATCCAATCCAAAACTATGCATAAACACAATTCCTAACCGTTATAGCAGTGTATGGTCTCATTTTAACAATGTAGGTCTGATAAATCATTTTAGAGCTTCAACAAATAAGTATTAACCTAATACTTAACAATGCTATATCCTAAGGCATAACAATGCTTTATACAGTGTCAACAATACGTAAATCAATAACGTACAGTATAAGTGTAAAATAACTTTAGTTACATAATACTTTTGCATCTTAAAATTTATAATTGTGATGCATAACAGTGTAAGGTTTGTGTATAATACACAGTCCTATAAAAATCTATAAATCATATATAAGAATGCTAAATCAAGGAGTAAAACTGTTGAAGATAACCATGCATAACAGTGATACATGAAAAATGTAAATGGGTTCAAAATGCTTTGTCAGTTAATATGATGTGACTGTGTTACCAAATAATGTTACAATGCAATAAAATATTGCAGCTGTGTACAATTTAAATTGTGATAAATATTGAAATATAGTTAATGTTATATCATATAATGCTTTATGACTATTGTGCATATTAACATAATACATGCAGAGGTGTGGCAGGGTTTCTGATGTGGGACTCTATGGAACCCCAGGATCGTTAGGATGGATTTGCTGCATGAGAAATTCCATTCATAGTACTGTATCAGGAAGTGTCTGCTTGTCGACATCTTTAGTAGCATATACCTGTCCGAAGAAGGACCATTCCTGAAAGAAGCCACCACCGCTAAAACTTTGGCCACTGAGAAGACACTGGGTCTCATTTTTTGAAAGCCTTAATCTACAAAGATTCATACTCAGTTGGTCAGGAAATGTCATTTTAAATTGGCACCATTTTTGAGCCAATCAGGACTTCTTCCAATAAACAAAGACAGTTTGTCATAGTGAGCAAATCATGGATTGTGTGTTATTGAGCCTCTTTTTCACTTTTTCAGTTCTTATCTGGTACTAGTAGGAAAAGCTAAGCCCAATAGTGGCGGTCAAAACAGAAAATCTTTAAAAGGAGATGATCATATAATCCAATCCAAAACGATGCATAAACACAATACCTAATCGTTATAGCAGTGTATGGTCTCATTTTAACAAAGTAGGTCTGATAAATCATTTTAGAGCTTCAACAAATAAGTGTATTAACCTAATACTTAACAATGCTATATCCTAAGGCATAACAATGTTTTATACAGTGTCAACAATACGTAAATCAATAACGTACAGTATAAGTGTAAAATAACTTTAGTTACATAATCCTGTTGCATCTTAAAATTTATAATTGTGGTGCATAACAGTGTAAGGTATGTGTATAATACACAGTCCTATAACAATCTATAAATCATATATAAGAATGCTGTATCAAGAAGTAAAACTGTTGAAGATAACCATGCATAACAGTGATACAATAAAAATTGTAAATGGGTACAGTATGCATTGTCAGTTAATATGATGTGACTGTGTTACCAAATAATGTTACAATGCAATAAAATATTACAGCTGTGTACAATTTAAATAGTGATAAATATTGAAATATAGTTAATGTTATGTCATATAATGCTTTATGACTATTGTGCATATTAACATAATACATGCAGAGGTGAGGCAGGGTTTCTGATGTGGGACTCTATGGAACCCCAGGATCGTTAGGATGGATTTGCTGCATGAGAAATTCCATTCATAGTATTGTATCAGGAAGTGTCTGCTTGTCGACATCTTTATTAGCATTTACCTGTCCGAAGAAGGACCATTCCTGAAAGAAGCCACCACCGCTGGAACTTTGGCCACTGAGAAGATGCTGGGTCTCATTTTTTGAAAGCCTTAATCTACAAAGATTCATACTCAGTTGGTCAGGAAATGTCATTTTAAATTGGCACCATTTTTGAGCCAATCAGGACTTCTTCCAATAAACAAAGACAGTTTGTCATAGTGAGCAAATCATGGATTGTGAGTTATTGAGCCTCTTTTTCACTCTTTCAGTTCTTATCTGGTACTAGTAGGAAAAGCTAAGCCCAATAGTGGCGGTCAAAACAGAAAATCTTTAAAAGGAGAGGATCATATAATCCAATCCAAAACTATGCATAAACACAATACCTAACCGTTATAGTAGTGTATGGTCTGATTTTAACAATGTAGGTCTGATAAATAATTTTAGAGCTTCAACAAATAAGTGTATTAACCTAATACTTAACAATGCTATATCCTAAGGCATAACAATGCTCAAATCATGGATTGTGTGTTATTGAGCCTCTTTTTCACTTTTTCAGTTCTTATCTGGTACTAGTAGGAAAAGCTAAGCCCAATAGTGGTGGTCAAAACAGAAAATCTTTAAAAGGAGATGATCATATAATCCAATCCAAAACTCTGCATAAACACAATACCTAACCGTTATAGCAGTGTATGGTCTAATTTTAACAAAGTAGGTCTGATAAATCATTTTAGAGCTTCAACAAATAAGTGTATTAACCTAATACTTAACAATGCTATATCCTAAGGCATAACAATGCTTTATACAGTGTCAACAATATGTAAATCAATAACATACAGTATAAGTGTAAAATAACTAGTTACATAATCCTGTTGCATCTTAAAACTAATAATTGTGATGCATAACAGTGTAAGGTTTGTGTATAATACACAGTCCTATAACAATCTATAAATCATATATAAGAATGCTAAATCAAGAAGTAAAACTGTTGAAGATAACCATGCATAACAGTGATAAATGAAAATTGTAAATGGGTTCAAAATGCCTTGTCAGTTAATATGATGTGACTGTGTTACCAAATAATGTTACAATGCAATAAAATATTGCAGCTGTGTTCTAATTTAAATAGTGATAAATAATGAAATATAGTTAATGTTATATCATATAATGCGTTATGACTATTGTGCATATTAACATAATACATGCAGAGGTGTGGCAGGGTTCCTGATGTGGGACTTTGTGGAACCCCAGGATCGTTAGGATGGATTTGCTGCATGAGAAATTCCATTCATAGTATTGTAGCAGGAAGTGTCTGCTTGTCGACATCTTTATTAGCATATACCTCTCCGAAGAAGGACCATTCCTGAAAGAAGCCACCACCGCTGGAACTTTGGCTACTGAGAAGACACTGGGTCTCATTTTTTGAAAGCCTTAATCTACAAATATTCATACTCAGTTGGTCAGGAAATGTCATTTTAAATTGGCACCATTTTTGAGCCAATCAGGACTTCTTCCAATAAACAAAGACAGTTTGTCATAGTGAGCAAATCATGGATTGTGTGTTATTGAGCCTCTTTTCCATTCTTTCAGTTCTTATCTGGTACTAGTAGGAAAAGCTAAGCCCAATAGTGGCGGTCAAAAAAGAAAATCTTTAAAAGGAGAGGATCATATAATCCAATCCAAAACTATGCATAAACACAATACCTAACCGTTATAGTAGTGTATGGTCTCATTTTAACAATGTAGGTCTGATAAATCATTTTAGAGCTTCAACAAATAAGTGTATTAACCTAATACTTAACAATGTTATAGCCTAAGGCATAACAATGCTTTATACAGTGTCAACAATATGTAAATCAATAACATACAGTATAAGTGTAAAATAACTTTAGTTACATAATCCTGTTGCATCTTATAACTTATAATTGTGATGCATAACAGTGTAAGGTTTGTGTATAATACACAGTCCTATAAAAATCTATAAAACATATATAAGAATGCTAAATCAAGAAGTAAAACTGTTGAAGATAACCATGCATAACAGTGATACATGAAAATTGTAAATGGGTTCAAAATGCTTTGTCAGTTAATATGATGTAACTGTGTTACCAAATAATGTTACAATGCAATAAAATATTGCAGCTGTGTACAATTTAAATAGTGATAAATATTGAAATATAGTTAATGTTATATTATATAATGCTTTATGACTATTGTGCATATAAACATAATACATGCAGAGGTGTGGCAGGGTTTCTGATGTGGGACTCTATGGAACCCCAGGATCGTTAGGATGGATTTGCTGCATGAGAAATTCCATTCATAGTATTGTATCAGGAAGTGTCTGCTTGTCGACATCTTTAGTAGCATATACCTGTCCGAAGAAGGATCATTCCTGAAAGAAGCCACCACCGCTGGAACTTTGGCCACTGAGAAGATGCTGGGTCTTATTTTTTGAAAGCCTTAATCTACAAATATTCATACTCAGTTGGTCAGGAAATGTCATTTTAAATTGGCACCATTTTTGAGCCAATCAGGACTTCTTCCTATAAACAAAGACTGTTTGTCATAGTGAGCAAATCATGGATTGTGTGTTATTGAGCCTCTTTTTCACTCTTTCAGTTCTTATCTGGTACTAGTAGGAAAAGCTAAGCCCAATAGTGGCGGTCAAAACAGAAAATCTTTAAAAGGAGAGGAACATATAATCCAATTTAAAACTATGCATAAACACAATACCTAACCGTTATAGCAGTGTATGGTCTGATTTTAACAATGTAGGTCTGATAAATAATTTTAGAGCTTCAACAAATAAGTGTATTAACCTAATACTTAACAATGCTATATCCTAAGGCATAACAATGCTCAAAACATGGATTGTGTGTTATTGAGCCTCTTTTTCACTTTTTCAGTTCTTATCTGGTACTAGTAGGAAAAGCTAAGCCCAATAGTGGTGGTCAAAACAGAAAATCTTTAAAAGGAGAGGATCATATAATCCAATCCAAAACTATGCATAAACACAATACCTAACCGTTATGGCAGTGTATGGTCTCATTTTAACAATGTAGGTCTGATAAATCATTTTAGAGCTTCAACAAATAAGTGTATTAACCTAATAATTAACAATGCTATATCCTAAGGCATAACAATTCTTTATAAAGTGTCAACAATACGTAAATCAATAACGTACAGTATAAGTGTAAAATAACTTTAGTTACATAATCCTGTTACATCTTAAAACTTATAATTGTGGTGCATAACAGTGTAAGGTATGTGTATAATACACAGTCCTATAACAATCTATAAATCATATATAAGAATGCTGAATCAAGAAGTAAAACTGTTGAAGATAACCATGCATAACAGTGATACATGAAAATGGTAAATGGGTACAAAATGCTTTGTCAGTTAATATGATGTGACTGTGTTACCAAATAATTTTACAATGCAATAAAATATTACAGCTGTGTACAATTTAAATAGTGATAAATAAGGAAATATAGTTAATGTTATATCATATAATGCTTTATGACTATTGTGCATATTAACATAATACATGCAGAGGTGTGGCAGGGTTTCTGATGTAGGACTCTATGGAACCTCAGGATCGTTAGGATGGATTTGCTGCATGAGAAATTCCATTCATAGTATTGTATCAGGAAGTGTCTGCTTGTCGACATCTTTAGTAGCATATACCTGTCCAAAGAAGGACCATTCCTGAAAGAAGCCACCACCGCTGGAACTTTGGCCACTGAGAAGACTCTGGGTCTCATTTTTTGAAAGCCTTAATCTACAAAGATTCATACTCAGTTGGTCAGGAAATGTCATTTTAAATTGGCACCATTTTTGAGCCAATCAGGACTTCTTCCAATAAACAAAGACAGTTTGTCATAGTGAGCAAATCATGGATTGTGTGTTATTGAGCCTCTTTTCCATTCTTTCAGTTTTTATCTGGTACTAGTAGGAAAAGCTAAGCCCAATAGTGGCGGTCAAAACAGAAAATCTTTAAAAGGAGAGGATCATATAATCCAATCCAAAACTATGCATAAACACAATACCTAACCGTTATAGCAGTGTATGGTCTGATTTTAACAATGTAGGTCTGATAAATAATTTTAGAGCTTCAACAAATAAGTGTATTAACCTAATACTTAACAATGCTATATCCTAAGGCATAACAATGCTCAAATCATGGATTGTGTGTTATTGAGCCTCTTTTTCACTTTTTCAGTTTTTATCTGGTACTAGTAGGAAAAGCTAAGCCCAATAGTGGTGGTCAAAACAGAAAATCTTTAAAAGGAGATGATCATATAATCCAATCCAAAACTCTGCATAAACACAATACCTAACCGTTATAGCAGTGTATGGTCTAATTTTAACAAAGTAGGTCTGATAAATCATTTTAGAGCTTCAACAAATAAGTGTATTAACCTAATACTTAACAATGCTATATCCTAAGGCATAACAATGCTTTATACAGTGTCAACAATATGTAAATCAATAACATACAGTATAAGTGTAAAATAACTAGTTACATAATCCTGTTGCATCTTAAAACTAATAATTGTGATGCATAACAGTGTAAGGTTTGTGTATAATACACAGTCCTATAACAATCTATAAATCATATATAAGAATGCTAAATCAAGAAGTAAAACTGTTGAAGATAACCATGCATAACAGTGATAAATGAAAATTGTAAATGGGTTCAAAATGCCTTGTCAGTTAATATGATGTGACTGTGTTACCAAATAATGTTACAATGCAATAAAATATTGCAGCTGTGTTCAATTTAAATAGTGATAAATAATGAAATATAGTTAATGTTATATCATATAATGCGTTATGACTATTGTGCATATTAACATAATACATGCAGAGGTGTGGCAGGGTTCCTGATGTGGGACTTTGTGGAACCCCAGGATCGTTAGGATGGATTTGCTGCATGAGAAATTCCATTCATAGTATTGTAGCAGGAAGTGTCTGCTTGTCGACATCTTTATTAGCATATACCTCTCCGAAGAAGGACCATTCCTGAAAGAAGCCACCACCGCTGGAACTTTGGCCACTGAGAAGACACTGGGTCTCATTTTTTGAAAGCCTTAATCTACAAATATTCATACTCAGTTGGTCAGGAAATGTCATTTTAAATTGGCACCATTTTTGAGCCAATTAGGACTTCTTCCAATAAACAAAGACAGTTTGTCATAGTGAGCAAATCATGGATTGTGTGTTATTGAGCCTCTTTTCCATTCTTTCAGTTCTTATCTGGTGCTAGTAGGAAAAGCTAAGCCCAATAGTGGCGGTCAAAACAGAAAATCTTTAGAAGGAGAGGATCATATAATCCAATCCAAAACTATGCATAAACACAATACCTAACCGTTATAGCAGTGTATGGTCTCATTTTAACAATGTAGGTCTAATAAATCATTTTAGAGCTTCAACAAATAAGAGTATTAACCTAATACTTAACAATGCTATATCCTAAGGCATAACAATGCTTTATACAGTGTCAACAATACGTAAATCAATAACATACAGTATAAGTGTAAAATAACTTTAGTTACATAATACTTTTGCATCTTAAAATTTATAATTGTGATGCATAACAGAGTAAGGTTTGTGTATAATACACAGTCCTATAAAAATCTATAAATCATATATAAGAATGCTAAATCAAGGAGTAAAACTGTTGAAGATAACCATGCATAACAGTGATACATGAAAAATGTAAATGGGTTCAAAATGCTTTGTCAGTTAATGTGATGTGACTGTGTTACCAAATAATGTTACAATGCAATAAAATATTGCAGCTGTGTACAATTTAAATTGTGATAAATATTGAAATATAGTTAATGTTATATCATATAATGCTTTATGACTATTGTGCATATTAACATAATACATGCCGAGGTGTGGCAGGGTTTCTGATGTGGACTCTATGGAACCCCAGGATCGTTAGGATGGATTTGCTGCATGAGAAATTCCATTCATAGTATTGTAGCAGGAAGTGTCTGCTTGTCGACATCTTTAGTAGCATATACCTCTCTGAAGAAGAACCATTCCTGAAAGAAGCCACCACCGCTGGAACTTTGGCCACTGAGAAGACACTGGGTCTCATTTTTTGAAAGCCTTAATCTACAAAGATTCATACTCAGTAGGTCAGGAAATGTCATTTTAAATTGGCACCATTTTTGAGCCAATCAGGACTTCTTCCAATAAACAAAGACAGTTTGTCATAGTGAGCAAATCATGGATTTTGTGTTATTGAGCCTCTTTTCCATTCTTTCAGTTCTTATCTGGTACTAGTAGGAAAAGCTAAGCCCAACAGTGGCGGTCAAAACAGAAAATCTTTAAAAGGAGAGGAACATATAATCCAAAACTATGCATAAACACAATACCTAACCGTTATAACAGTGTATGGTCTGATTTTAACAATGTAGGTCTAATAAATAATTTTAGAGCTTCAACAAATAAGTGTATTAACCTAATACTTAACAATGCTATATCCTAAGGCATAACAATGCTCAAATCATGGATTGTGTGTTATTGAGCCTCTTTTTCACTTTTTCAGTTCTTATCTGGTACTAGTAGGAAAAGCTAAGCCCAATAGTGGCGGTCAAAACAGAAAAATTTTAAAAGGAGATGATCATATAATCCAATCCAAAACTATGCATAAACACAATACCTAACCGTTATAGCAGTGTATGGTCTCATTTTAACAAAGTAGGTCTGATAAATCATTTTAGAGCTTCAACAAATAAGTGTATTAACCTAATACTTAACAATGCTATATCCTAAGGCATAACAATGCTTTATACAGTGTCAACAATAAGTAAATCAATAACGTACAGTATAAGTGTAAAATAACTTTAGTTACATAATCCTGTTGCATCTTAAAACTTATAATTGTGGTGCATAACAGTGTAAGGTATGTGTATAATACACAGTCCTATAACAATCTATAAATCATATATAAGAATGCTGAATCAAGAAGTAAAACCGTTGAAGATAACCATGCCTAACAGTAATACATGAAAATTGTAAATGGGTACAAAATGCTTTGTCAGTTAATATGATGTGACTGTGTTACCAAATAATGTTACAATGCAATAAAATATTACAGCTGTGTACAATTTAAATAGTGATAAATAAGGAAATATAGTTAATGTTATATCATATAATCCTTTATGACTATTGTGCATATTAACATAATAAATGCAGAGGTGTGGCAGGGTACCTGATGTGGGACTCTATGGAACCCCAGGATCGTTAGGATGGATTTGCTGCATGAGAAATTCCATTCATAGTATTGTATCAGGAAGTGTCTGCTTGTCGACATCTTTAGTAGCATTTACCTGTCCAAAGAAGGACCATTCCTGAAAGAAGCCACCACCGCTGGAACTTTGGCCACTAAGAAGATGCTGGGTCTCATTTTTTGAAAGCCTTAATCTACAAAGATTCATACTCAGTTGGTCAGGAAATGTCATTTTAAATTGGCACCATTTTTGAGCCAATTAGGACTTCTTCCAATAAACAAAGACAGTTTGTCATAGTGAGCAAATCATGGATTGTGTGTTATTGAGCCTCTTTTCCATTCTTTCAGTTCTTATCTGGTACTATTAGGAAAAGCTAAGCCCAAAAGTGGCGGTCAAAACCGAAAATCTTTAGCAGGAGAGGATCATATAATCCAATCCATAACTATGCATAAACACAATACCTAACCGTTATAGCAGTGTATGGTCTCTTTTAACAATGTAGGTCTGATAAATCCTTTAAGAGCTTCAACAAATAAGTGTATTAACCTAATAATTAACAATGCTATATCCTAAGGCATAACAATGTCAACAATACGTAAATCAATAACGTACAGTATAAGTGTAAAATAACTTTAGTTACATAATCCTGTTGCATCTTAAAACTTATAATTGTGATGCATAACAGTGTAAGGTATGTGTATAATACACAGTCCTATAACAATCTATAAATCATATATAAGAATGCTGAATCAAGAAGTAAAACTGTTGAAGATAACCATGCATAACAGTGATACATGAAAATTGTAAATGGGTACAAAATGCTTTGTCAGTTAATATGATGTGACTGTGTTACCAAATAATGTTACAATGCAATAAAATATTACAGCTGTGTACCAAATAATGTTACAATGCAATAAAATATTACAGCTGTGTACAATTTAAATAGTCATAAATAAGGAAATATAGTTAATGTTATATCATATAATGCTTTATGACTATTGTGCATATTAACATAATACATGCAGAGGTGTGGCAGGGTTTCTGATGTGGGACTCTATGGAACCCCAGGATCGTTAGGATGGATTTGCTGCATGAGAAATTCCATTCATAGTATTGTATCAGGAAGTGTCTGCTTGTCGACATCTTTAGTAGCATATACCTGTCCGAAGAAGTACCATTCCAGAAAGAAGCCACCACCGCTGGAACTTTGGCCACTGAGAAGACGCTGGGTCTCATTTTTTGAAAGCCTTAATCTACAAAGATTCATACTCAATTGGTCAGGAAATGTCATTTTAAATTGGCACCATTTTTGAGCCACTCAGGACTTTTTCCAATAAACAATGACAGTTTGTAATAGTTAGCAAATCAAGGATTGTGTGCTATTGAGCCTCTTTTTCACTCTTTCAGTTCTTATCTGGTACAAGTAGGAAAAGCTAAGCCCAATAGTGGCGGTCAAAACAGAAAATCTTTAAAAGGAGAGGAACATATAATCCATTCCGAACTATGCATAAACACAATAACTAACCGTTATAGCAGTGTATGGTCTGATTTTAACAATGTAGGTCTGATAAATAATTTAGAGCTACAACAAATAAGTGTATTAACCTAATACTTAACAATGCTATATCCTAAGGCATAACAATGCTCAAATCATGGATTGTGTGTTATTGAGCCTCTTTTTTACTTTTTCAGTTCTTATCTGGTACTAGTAGGAAAAGCTAAGCCCAATAGTGGCGGTCAAAACAGAAAATCTTTAAAAGGAGAGGATCATATAATCCAATCTAAAACTATGCATAAACACAATACCTAACCGTTATAGCAGTGTATGGTCTCATTTTAACAATGTAGGTCTGATAAATCATTTTAGAGCTTCAACATATAAGTGTATTAACCTAATACTTAACAATGCTATAGCCTAAGACATAACAATGCTTTATACAGTGTCAACAATATGTAAATCAATAACATACAGTATAAGTGTAAAATAACTTTAGTTACATAATCCTGTTGCACCTTAAAACTTATAATTGTGGTGCATAACAGTGTAAGGTATGTGTATAATACACAGTCCTATAACAATCTATAAATCATATATAAGAATGCTAAATCAAGAAGTAAAACTGTTGAAGATAACCATGCATAACAGTGATACATGAAAATTGTAAATGGGTACAGAATGCTTTGTCAGTTAATATGATGTGACTGTGTTACCAAATAATGTTACAATGCAATAAAATATTGCAGCTGTGTACAATTTAAATAGTGATAAATAATGAAATATAGTTAATGTTATATCATATAATCCTTTATGACTATTGTGCATATTAACATAATAAATGCAGAGGTGTGGCAGGGTTCCTGATGTGGGACTCTATGGAACCCCAGGATCGTTAGGATGGATTTGCTGCATGAGAAATTCCATTCATAGTACTGTATCAGGAAGTGTCTGCTTGTCGACATTTTTAGTAGCATATACCTGTCCGAAGAAGGACCATTCCTGAAAGAAGCCACCACCGCTGGAACTTTGGCCACTGAGAAGACACTGGGTCTCATTTTTTGAAAGCCTTAATCTACAAAGATTCATACTCAGTTGGTCAGGAAATGTCATTTTAAATTGACACCATTTTTGAGCCACTCAGGACTTTTTCCAATAAACAATGACAGTTTGTAATAGTGAGCAAATCAAGGATTGTGTGTTATTGAGCCTCTTTTTCACTCTTTCAGTTCTTATCTGGTACTAGTAGGAAAAGCTAAGCCCAATAGTGGCGGTCAAAACAGAAAATCTTTAAAAGGAGAGGAACATATAATCCAAAACTATGCATAAACACAATACCTAACCGTTATAGCAGTGTATGGTCTGATTTTAACAATGTAGGTCTGATAAATAATTTTAGAGCTTCAACAAATAAGTGTATTAACCTAATACTTAACAATGCTATATCCTAAGGCATAACAATGCTCAAATCATGGATTGTGTGTTATTGAGCCTCTTTTTCACTTTTTCAGTTCTTATCTGGTACTAGTAGGAAAAGCTAAGCCCAATAGTTGCGGTCAAAATAGAAAATCTTTAAAAGGAGATGATCATATAATCCAATCCAAAACTATGCATAAACACAATACCTAACCGTTATAGCAGTGTATGGTATTATTTTAACAAAGTAGGTCTGATAAATCATTTTAGAGCTTCAACAAATAAGTGTATTAACCTAATACTTAACAATGCTATATCCTAAGGCATAACAATGCTTTATACAGTGTCAATAATACATAAATCAATAACGTACAGTATAAGTGTAAAATAACTTTAGTTACATAATCCTGTTGCATCTTAAAACTTATAATTGTGATGCATAACAGTGTAAGGTTTGTGTATAATACACAGTCCTATAACAATCTATAAATCATATATAAGAATGCTAAATCAAGAAGAAAAACTGTTGAAGATAACCATGCATAACAGTGATACATGAAAATTGTAAATGGGTACAGAATGCTTTGTCAGTTAATATGATGTGACTGTGTTACCAAATAATGTTACAATGCATTAAAATATTGCAGCTGTGTACAATTTAAATAGTGATAAATAATGAAATATAGTTAATGTTATATCATATAATCCTTTATGACTATTGTGCATATTAACATAATAAATGCAGAGGTGCGGCAGGGTTCCTGATGTGGGACTCTATGGAACCCCAGGATCGTTAGGATGGATTTGCTGCATGAGAAATTCCATTCATGGTATTGTTGCAGGAAGTGTCTGCTTGTCGACATCTTTAGTAGCATTTACCTGTCCGAAGAAGGACCATTCCTGAAAGAAGCCACCACCGCTGGAACTTTGGCCACTGAGAAGACGCTGGGTCTCATTTTTTGAAAGCCTTAATCTACAAAGATTCATACTCAGTTGGTCAGGAAATGTCATTTTAAATTGGCACCGTTTTTGAGCCAATCGGGACTTCTTCCAATAAACAATGACAGTTTGTCATAGTGAGCAAATCATGGATTGTGTGTTATTGAGCCTCTTTTTCACCCTTTCAGTTCTTATCTGGTACTAGTAGGATAAGCTAAGCCCAATAGTGGCGGTCAAAACAGAAAATCTTTAAAAGGAGAGGATCATATAATCCAATCCAAAACTATGCATAAACACAATACCTAACCGTTATAGCAGTGTATGGTCTGATTTTAACAATGTAGGTCTGATAAATAATTTTAGAGCTTCAACAAATAAGTGTATTAACCTAATACTTAACAATGCTATATCCTAAGGCATAACAATGCTCAAATCATGGATTGTGTGTTATTGAGCCTCTTTTTCACTTTATCAGTTCTTATCTGGTACTAGTAGGAAAAGCTAAGCCCAATAGTGGCGGTCAAAACAGAAAATCTTTAAAAGGAGATGATCATATAATCCAATCCAAAACTATGCATAAACACAATACCTAACCGTTATAGCAGTGTATGGTCTCATTTTAACAATGTAGGTCTGATAAATCATTTTAGAGCTTCAACAAATAAGTGTATTAACATAATACTTAACAATGCTATAGCCTAAGGCATAACAATGCTTTATACAGTGTCAACAATATGTAAATCAATAACATACAGTATAAGTTTAAAATAACTTTAGTTACATAATCCTGTTGCATCTTAAAACCTATAATTGTGATGCATAACAATGTAAGGTATGTGCAAAATACACAGTCCTATAACAATCTATAAATCATATATAAGAATGCTAAATCAAGAAGAAAAACTGTTGAAGATAACCATGCATAACAGTGATATATGAAAATTGTAAATGGGTACAGTATGCTTTGTCAGTTAATATGATGTGACTGTGTTACCAAATAATGTTACAATGCAATAAAATTTTACTGCTGTGTACAATTTAAATAGTGATAAATAATGAAATATAGTAATGTTATATCATATAATCCTTTATGACTATTGTGCATATTAACATAATAAATGCAGAGGTGTGGCAGGGTTCCTGATGTGGGACTCTATGGAACCCCAGGATCGTTAGGATGGATTTGCTGCATGAGAAATTCCATTCATAGTATTGTATCAGGAAGTGTCTGCTTGTCGACATCTTTAGTAGTATATACCTGTCCGAAGAAGGACCATTCCTGAAAGAAGCCACCACCGCTGGAACTTTGGCCACTGAGAAGACACTGGGTCTCATTTTTTGAAAGCCTTAATCTACAAAGATTCATACTCAGTTGGTCAGGAAATGTCATTTTAAATTGGCACCATTTTTGAGCCAATTAGGACTTCTTCCAATAAACAAAGACAGTTTGTCATAGTGAGCAAATCATGGATTGTGTGTTATTGAGCCTCTTTTCCATTCTTACAGCTCTTATCTGGTACTAGTAGGAAAAGCTAAGCCGAACAGTGGCGGTCAAAACAGAAAATCTTTAAAAGGAGAGGATCATATAATCCAATCCAAAACTATGCATAAACACAATACCTAACCGTTATAGCAGTATATGGTCTCATTTTAACAATGTAGGTCTGATAAATCATTTTAGAGCTTCAACAAATAAGTGTATTAACATAATACTTAACAATGCTATAGCCTAAGGCATAACAATGCTTTATACAGTGTCAACAATATGTAAATCAATAACATACAGTATTAGTGTAAAATAACTTTAGTTACATAATCCTGTTGCATCTTAAAACTTATAATTGTGATGCATAACAGTGTAAGGTATGTGCAAAATACACAGTCCTATAACAATCTGTAAATCATATATAAGAATGCTAAATCAAGAAGTAAAACTGTTGAAGATAACCATGCATAACAGTGATATATGAAAATTGTAAATGGGTACAGTTTGCTTTGTCAGTAATATGATGTGACTGTGTTACCAAATAATGTTACAATGCAATAAAATATTACAGCTGTGTACAATTTAAATTGTGATAAATAATGAAATATAGTTAATGTTATATCATATAATCCTTTATGACTATTGTGCATATTAACATAATAAATGCAGAGGTGTGGCAGGGTTCCTGATGTAGGACTCTATGGAACCCCAGGATCATTAGGATGGATTTGCTGCATGAGAAATTCCATTCATAGTATTGTATCAGGAAGTGTCTGCTTGTCGACATCTTTAGTAGCATATACCTGTCCGAAGAAGAACAATTCCTGAAAGAAGCCACCACCGCTGGAACTTTGGCCACTGAGAAGACACTGGGTCTCATTTTTTGAAAGCCTTAATCTACAAAGATTCATACTCAGTTGGTCAGGAAATGTCATTTTAAATTGGCACCATTTTTGAGCCAATTAGGACTTCTTCCAATAAACAAAGACAGTTTGTCATAGTGAGCAAATCATGGATTGTGTGTTATTGAGCCTCTTTTCCATTCTTACAGCTCTTATCTGGTACTAGTAGGAAAAGCTAAGCCCAACAGTGGCGGTCAAAACAGAAAATCTTTAAAAGGAGAGGATCATATAATCCAATCCAAAACTATGCATAAACACAATACCTAACCGTTATAGCAGTGTATGGTCTCATTTTAACAATGTAGGTCTGATAAATCATTTTAGAGCTTCAACAAATAAGTGTATTAACCTAATAATTAACAATGCTATATCCTAAGGCATAACAATGCTTTATACAGTATAAACAATATGTAAATCAATAACATACAGTATAAGTGTAAAATAACTAGTTACATAATCCTGTTGCATCTTATAACTTATAATTGTGATGCATAACAGTGTAAGGTATGTGTATAATACACAGTCCTATAAAAATCTATAAATCATATATAAGAATGCTGAATCAAGAAGTAAAACTGTTGAAGATAACCATGCATAACAGTGATACATGAAAATTGTAAATGGGTTCAAAATGCTTTGTCAGTTAATATGATGTGACTGTGTTACCAAATAATGTTACAATACAATAAAATATTGCAGCTGTGTACAATTTAAATAGTAATAAATATTGAAATATAGTTAATGTTATATCATATAATGCTTTATAACTATTGTACATATTAACATAATATATGCAGAGGTGTGGCAGGGTTTCTGATGTGGGACTCTATGGAACCCCAGGATCATTAGGATGGATTTGCTGCATGAGAAATTCCATTCATAGTATTGTATCAGGAAGTGTCTGCTTGTCGACATCTTTAGTAGCATATACCTGTCCGAAGAAGGACCATTCCTAAAAGAAGCCACCACCGCTGGAACTTTGGCCACTAAGAAGACACTGGGTCTCATTTTTTGAAAGCCTTAATCTACAAAGATTCATACTCAGTTGGTCAGGAAATGTCATTTTAAATTGGCACCATTTTTGAGCCAATTAGGACTTCTTCCAATAAACAAAGACAGTTTGTCATAGTGAGCAAATCATGGATACTGTGTTATTGAGCGTCTTTTTCACTCTTTCAGTTCTTATCTGGTACTAGTAGGAAAAGCTAAGCCCAACAGCGGCGGTCAAAACAGAAAATCTTTAAAAGGATAGGATCATATAATCCAATCCAAAACTATGCATAAACACAATACCTAACCATTATAGCAGTGTGTGGTCTCATTTTAACAATGTAGGTCTGATAAATCATTTTAGAGCTTCAACAAATAAGTGTATTAACCTAATACTTAATAATGCTATATCCTAACTCAAAACAATGCTTTATACAGTGTCAACAATACGTAAATCAATAACATACAGTATAAGTGTAAAATAACTTTAGTTACATAATCCTGTTACATCTTAAAACTTATAATTGTGATGCAAAACAATGTAAGGTATGTGTATAATACACAGTCCTATACCAATCTATAAATCATATATAAGAATGCTAAATCAAGAAGTAAAACTGTTGAAGATAACCATGTATAACAGTGATACATAAAAATTATAAATGGGTTCAAAATGCTTTGTCAGTTAATATGATGTGACTGTGTTACCAAATAATGTTACAATGCAATAATATTTTGCAGCTGTGTACAATTTAAATAGTGATAAATATTGAAATATAGTTAATGTTATATCATATAATGCTTTATGACTATTGTGCATATTAACATAATACATGCAGAAGTGTGGCAGGGTTCCTGATGTGGGACTCTATGGAACCCCAGGATCGTTAGGATGGATTTGCTGCATGAGAAATTCCATTCATAGTATTGTAGTAGGTAGTGTCTGCTTGTCGACATCTTTAGTAGCATATTCCTGTCCGAAGAAGGACCATTCCTGAATGAAGCCACCACCGCTGGAACTTTGGCCACTGAGAAGACACTGGGTCTCATTTTTTGAAAGCCTTAATCTACAAAGATTCATACTCAGTTGGTCAGGAAATGTCATTTTAAATTGGCACCATTTTTGAGCCAATCAGAACTTCTTCCAATAAACAAAGACAGTTTGTCATAGTGAGCAAATCATGGATTGTGTGTTATTGAGCCTCTTTTCCATTCTTTCAGTTCTTATCTGGTACTAGTAGGAAAAGCTAAGCCCAACAGTGGCGGTCAAAACAGAAAATCTTTAAAAGGAGAGGATCATATAATCCAATCCAAAACTGTGCATAAACACAATACCTAACCGTTATAGCAGTGTATGGTCTCATTTTAACAATGTAGGTCTGATAAATCATTTTAGAGCTTCAACAAATAAGTGTATTAACCTAATTCTTAACAGTGCTATATCCTAAGGCATAACAATGCTTTATACAGTGTCAACAATATGTAAATCAATAACATACAGTATAAGTGTAAAATAACTAGTTACATAATCCTGTTGCATCTTAAAACTAATAATTGTGATGCATACCAGTGTAAGGTTTGTGTATAATACACAGCCCTATAAAAATCTATAAATCATATATAAGAATGCTAAATCAAGAAGTAAAACTGTTGAAGATAACCATGCATAACAGTGATACATGAAAATTGTAAATGGGTTCAAAATGCCTTGTCAGTTAATATGATGTGACTGTGTTACCAAGTTATGTTACAATGCAATAAAATATTGCAGCTGTGTACAATTTAAATAGTGATAAATAATGAAATATAGTTAATGTTATGTCATATAATGCTTTATGACTATTGTGCATATTAACATAATAAATGCAGAGGTGTGGCAGGGTTCCTGATGTGGGACTCTATGGAACCCCAGGATCGTTAGGATGGATTTGCTGCATGAGAAATTCCATTCATAGTATTGTAGCAGGAAGTGTCCGCTTGTCTACGTCTTTAGAAGCACTTACCTGTCCGAAGAAGGACCATTCCTGAAGGAAGCCACCAGCGCTGGAACTTTGGCCACTGAGAAGACACTGGGTCTAATTTTTTGAAAGCCTTAATCTACAAAGATTCATACTCAGTTGGTCTGGAAATGTCATTTTAAATTGGCACCATTTTTGAGCCAATCAGGACTTCTTCCGATAAACAAAGACAGTTTGTCATAGTGAGCAAATCATGGATTGTGTGTTATTGAGCCTCTTTTCCATTCTTTCAGTTCTTATCTGGTACTAGTAGGATAAGCTAAGCCCAACAGTGGCGGTCAAAACAGAAAATCTTTAAAAGGAGAGGATCATATAATCCAATCCAAAACTATGCATAAACACAATACCTAACCGTTATAGCAGTGTATGGTCTCATTTTAACAATGTAGGTCTGATAAATCATTTTAGAGCTTCAACAAATAAGTGTATTAACATAATACTTAACAATGCTATAGCCTAAGGCATAACAATGCTTTATACAGTGTCAACAATATGTAAATCAATAACATACAGTATAAGTGTAAAATAACTTTAGTTACATAATCCTGTTGCATCTTAAAACCTATAATTGTGATGCATAACAATGTAAGGTATGTGCAAAATACACAGTCCTATAACAATCTATAAATCATATATAAGAATGCTAAATCAAGAAGTAAAACTGTTGAAGATAACCATGCATAACAGTGATACATGAAAATTGTAAATAGGTATAAAAAGCTTAGTCAGTTAATATGATGTGACTGTGTTACCAAATAATGTTACAATGCAATAAAATATTGCAGCTGTGTACAATTTAAATAGTGATAAATAATGAAATATAGTTAATGTTTTATCATATAATCCTTTATGACTATTGTGCATATTAACATAATAAATGCAGAGGTGTGGCAGGGTTCCTGATGTGGGACTCTATGGAACCCCAGGATCGTTAGGATGGATTTGCTGCATGAGAAATTCCATTCATAGTATTGTATCAGGAAGTGTCTGCTTGTCGACATCTTTAGTAGCATATACCTGTCCGAAGAAGGACCATTCCTGAAAGAAGCCACCACCGCTGGAACTTTGGCCACTGAGAAGACACTGGGTCTCATTTTTTGAAAGCCTTAATCTACAAAGATTCATACTCAGTTGGTCAGGAAATGTCATTTTAAATTGGCACCATTTTTGAGCCAATTAGGACTTCTTCCAATAAACAAAGACAGTTTGTCATAGTGAGCAAATCATGGATTGTGTGTTATTGAGCCTCTTTTCCATTCTTACAGCTCTTATCTGGTACTAGTAGGAAAAGCTAAGCCCAACAGTGGCGGTCAAAACAGAAAATCTTTAAAAGGAGAGGATCATATAATCCAATCCAAAACTATGCATAAACACAATACCTAACCGTTATAGCAGTGTATGGTCTCATTTTAACAATGTAGGTCTGATAAATCATTTTAGAGCTTCAACAAATAAGTGTATTAACCTAATAATTAGCAATGCTATATCCTAAGGCATAACAATGCTTTATACAGTGTAAACAATATGTAAATCAATAACATACAGTATAAGTGTAAAATAACTAGTTACATAATCCTGTTGCATCTTATAACTTATAATTGTGATGCATAACAGTGTAAGGTTTGTGTATAATACACAGTCCTATAAAAATCTATAAATCATATATAAGAATGCTAAATCAAGAAGTAAAACTGTTGAAGATAACCATGCATAACAGTGATACATGAAAATTGTAAATGGGTTCAAAATGCTTTGTCAGTTAATATGATGTGACTGTGTAACCAAATAATGTTACAATGCAATAAAATATTGCAGCTGTGTACAATTTAAATAGTGATAAATATTGAAATATAGTTAATGTAATATCATATAATGCTTTATGACTATTGTGCATATTAACATAATACATGCAGAGGTGTGGCAGGGTTTCTGATGTGGGACTCTATGGAACCCCAGGATCGTTAGGATGGATTTGCTGCATGAGAAATTCCATTCATAGTATTGTATCAGGAAGTGTCTGCTTGTCGACATCTTTAGTAGCATATACCTGTCCGAAGAAGGACCATTCCTAAAAGAAGCCACCACCGCTGGAACTTTGGCCACTAAGAAGACACTGGGTCTCATTTTTTGAAAGCCTTAATCTACAAAGATTCATACTCAGTTGGTCAGGAAATGTCATTTTAAATTGGCACCATTTTTGAGCCAATCAGAACTTCTTCCAATAAACAAAGACAGTTTGTCATAGTGAGCAAATCATGGATTGTGTGTTATTGAGCCTCTTTTCCATTCTTTCAGTTCTTATCTGGTACTAGTAGGAAAAGCTAAGCCCAACAGTGGCGGTCAAAACAGAAAATCTTTAAAAGGAGAGGATCATATTATCCAATCCAAAACTAAGCATAAACACAATACCTAACCGTTATTGCAGTGTATGGTCTCATTTTAACAATGTAGGTCTGATAAATCATTTTAGAGCTTCAACAAATAAGTGTATTAACCTAATTCTTAACAGTGCTATATCCTAAGGCATAACAATGCTTTATACAGTGTCAACAATATGTAAATCAATAACATACAGTATAAGTGTAAAATAACTAGTTACATAATCCTGTTGCATCTTAAAACTAATAATTGTGATGCATACCAGTGTAAGGTTTGTGTATAATACACAGCCCTATAAAAATCTATAAATCATATATAAGAATGCTAAATCAAGAAGTAAAACTGTTGAAGATAACCATGCATAACAGTGATACATGAAAATTGTAAATGGGTTCAAAATGCCTTGTCAGTTAATATGATGTGACTGTGTTACCAAGTTATGTTACAATGCAATAAAATATTGCAGCTGTGTACAATTTAAATAGTGATAAATAATGAAATATAGTTAATGTTATGTCATATAATGCTTTATGACTATTGTGCATATTAACATAATACATGCAGAGGTGTGGCAGGGTTCCTGATGTGGGACTCTATGGAACCCCAGGATCGTTAGGATGGATTTGCTGCATGAGAAATTCCATTCATAGTATTGTAGCAGGAAGTGTCCGCTTGTCGACGTCTTTAGAAGCACTTACCTGTCCGAAGAAGGACCATTCCTGAAGGAAGCCACCACCGCTGGAACTTTGGCCACTGAGAAGACACTGGGTCTCATTTTTTTAAAGCCTTAATCTACAAAGATTCATACTCAGTTGGTCAGGAAATGTCATTTTAAATTGGCACCATTTTTGAGCCAATCAGGACTTCTTCCAATAAACAAAGACAGTTTGTCATAGTGAGCAAACTATGGATTCTGTGTTATTGAGATTCTTTTTCACTCATTCAGTTCTTATCTGGTACTAGTAGGAAAAGGTAAGCCCAACAGCGGCGGTCAAAACAGAAAATCTTTAAAAGGATAGGATCATATAATCCAATCCAAAACTATGCATAAACACAATACCTAAACATTATAGCAGTGTATGGTCTCATTTTAACAATGTAGGTCTGATAAATCATTTTAGAGCTTCAACAAATAAGTGTATTAACCTAATACTTAATAATGCTATATCCTAACTCAAAACAATGCTTTATACAGTGTCAACAATACGTAAATCAATAACATACAGTATAAGTGTAAAATAACTTTAGTTACATAATCCTGTTACATCTTAAAACTTATAATTGTGATGCATAACAATGTAAGGTATGTGTATAATACACAGTCCTATAACAATCTATAAATCATATATAAGAATGCTAAATCAAGAAGTAAAACTGTTGAAGATAACCATGCATAACAGTGATACATGAAAATTGTAAATGGGTACAGTATGCTTTGTCAGTTAATATGATGTGACTGTGTTACCAAATAATGTTACAATGCAATAAAATATTGCAGCTGTGTACAATTTAAATTGTGATAAATAATGAAATATAGTTAATGTTATATCATATAATCCTTTATGACTATTGTGCATATTAACATAATAAATGCAGAGGTGTGGCAGGGTTCCTGATGTGGGACTCTATGGAACCCCAGGATCATTAGGATGGATTTGCTGCATGAGAAATTCCATTCATAGTATTGTATCAGGAAGTGTCTGCTTGTCGACATCTTTAGTAGCATATACCTGTCCGAAGAAGGACCATTCCTGAAAGAAGCCACCACCGCTGGAACTTTGGCCACTGAGAAGACACTGGGTCTCATTTTTTGAAAGCCTTAATCTACAAAGATTCATACTCAGTTGGTCAGGAAATGTCATTTTAAATTGGCACCATTTTTGAGCCTATTAGGACTTCTTCCAATAAACAAAGACAGTTTGTCATAGTGAGCAAATAATGGATTGTGTGTTATTGAGCCTCTTTTCCATTCTTACAGCTCTTATCTGGTACTAGTAGGAAAAGCTAAGCCCAACAGTGGCGGTCAAAACAGAAAATCTTTAAAAGGAGAGGATCATATAATCCAATCCAAAACTATGCATAAACACAATACCTAACCGTTATAGCAGTGTATGGTCTCATTTTAACAATGTAGGTCTGATAAATCGTTTTAGAGCTTCAACAAATAAGTGTATTAACCTAATAATTAACAATGCTATATCCTAAGGCATATCAATGCTTTATACAGTGTAAACAATATGTAAATCAATAACATACAGTATAAGTGTAAAATAACTAGTTACATAATCCTGTTGCATCTTATAACTTATAATTGTGATGCATAACAGTGTAAGGTTTGTGTATAATACACAGTCCTATAAAAATCTATAAATCATATATAAGAATGCTAAATCAAGAAGTAAAACTGTTGAAGATAACCATGCATAACAGTGATACATGAAAATTGTAAATGGGTTCAAAATGCTTTGTCAGTTAATATGATGTGACTGTGTAACCAAATAATGTTACAATGCAATAAAATATTGCAGCTGTGTACAATTTAAATAGTGATAAATATTGAAATATAGTTAATGTTATATCATATAATGCTTTTATGACTATTGTGCATATTAACATAATACATGCAGAGGTGTGGCAGGGTTTCTGATGTGGGACTCTATGGAACCCCAGGATCGTTAGGATGGATTTGCTGCATGAGAAATTCCATTCATAGTATTGTATCAGGAAGTGTCTGCTTGTCGACATCTTTAGTAGCATATACCTGTCCGAAGAAGGACCATTCCTAAAAGAAGCCACCACCGCTGGAACTTTGGCCACTAAGAAGACACTGGGTCTCATTTTTTGAAAGCCTTAATCTACAAAGATTCATACTCAGTTGGTCAGGAAATGTCATTTTAAATTGGCACCATTTTTGAGCCAATCAGGACTTCTTCCAATAAACAAAGACAGTTTGTCATAGTGAGCAAATCATGGATACTGTGTTATTGAGCGTCTTTTTCACTTTTTCAGTTCTTATCTGGTACTAGTAGGAAAAGCTAAGCCCAACAGCGGCGGTCAAAACAGAAAATCTTTAAAAGGATAGGATCATATAATCTAATCCAAAACTATGCATAAACACAATACCTAACCATTATAGCAGTGTATGGTCTCATTTTAACAATGTAGGTCTGATAAATCATTTTAGAGCTTCAACAAACAAGTGTATTAACCTAATACTTAATAATGCTATATCCTAACTCAAAACAATGCTTTATACAGTGTCAACAATACGTAAATCAATAACATACAGTATAAGTGTAAAATAACTTTAGTTACATAATCCTGTTACATCTTAAAACTTATAATTGTGATGCATAACAATGTAAGGTATGTGTATAATACACAGTCCTATACCAATCTATAAATCATATATAAGAATGCTAAATCAAGAAGTAAAACTGTTGAAGATAACCATGCATAACAGTGATACATAAAAATTATAAATGGGTTCAAAATGCTTTGTCAGTTAATATGATGTGACTGTGTTACCAAGTAATGTTACAATGCAATAATATTTTGCAGCTGTGTACAATTTAAATAGTGATAAATATTAAAATATAGTTAATGTTATATCATATAATGCTTTATGACTATTGTGCATATTAACATAATACATGCAGAAGTGTGGCAGGGTTCCTGATGTGGGACTCTATGGAACCCCAGGATCGTTAGGATGGATTTGCTGCATGAGAAATTCCATTCATAGTATTGTAGTAGGTAGTGTCTGCTTGTCGACATCTTTAGTAGCATATTCCTGTCCGAAGAAGGACCATTCCTGAAAGAAGCCACCACCGCTGGAACTTTGGCCACTGAGAAGACACTTGGTCTCATTTTTTTAAAGCCTTAATCTACAAAGATTCATACTCAGTTGGTCAGGAAATGTCATTTTAAATTGGCACCATTTTTTAGCCAATCAGAACTTCTTTCAATAAACAAAGACAGTTTGTCATAGTGAGCAAATCATGGATTGTGTATTATTGAGCCTCTTTTCCATTCTTTCAGTTCTTATCTGGTACTAGTAGGAAAAGCTAAGCCCAACAGTGGCGGTCAAAACAGAAAATCTTTAAAAGGAGAGGATCATATTATCCAATCCAAAACTATGCATAAACACAATACCTAACCGTTATAGCAGTGTATGGTCTCATTTTAACAATGTAGGTCTGATAAATCATTTTAGAGCTTCAACAAATAAGTGTATTAACCTAATTCTTAACAGTGCTATATCCTAAGGCAAAACAATGCTTTATACAGTGTCAACAATATGTAAATCAATAACATACAGTATAAGTGTAAAATAACTAGTTACATAATCCTGTTGCATCTTAAAACTAATAATTGTGATGCATACCAGTGTAAGGTTTGTGTATAATACACAGCCCTATAAAAATCTATAAATCATATATAAGAATGCTAAATCAAGAAGTAAAACTGTTGAAGATAACCATGCATAACAGTGATACATGAAAATTGTAAATGGGTTCAAAATGCCTTGTCAGTTAATATGATGTGACTGTGTTACCAAGTTATGTTACAATGCAATAAAATATTGCAGCTGTGTACAATTTAAATAGTGATAAATAATGAAATATAGTTAATGTTATGTCATATAATGCTTTATGACTATTGTGCATATTAACATAATACATGCAGAGGTATGGCAGGGTTCCTGATGTGGGACTCTATGGAACCCCAGGATCGTTAGGATGGATTTGCTGCATGAGAAATTCCATTCATAGTATTGTAGCAGGAAGTGTCCGCTTGTCGACGTCTTTAGAAGCACTTACCTGTCCGAAGAAGGACCATTCCTGAAGGAAGCCACCAGCGCTGGAACTTTGGCCACTGAGAAGACACTGGGTCTCATTTTTTTAAAACCTTAATCTACAAAGATTCATACTCAGTTGGTCAGGAAATGTCATTTTAAATTGGCACCATTTTTGAGCCAATCAGGACTTCTTCCAATAAACAAAGACAGTTTGTCATAGTGAGCAAACCATGGATTCTGTGTTATTGAGATTCTTTTTCACTCATTCAGTTCTTATCTGGTACTAGTAGGAAAAGCTAAGCCCAACAGCGGCGGTCAAAACAGAAAATCTTTAAAAGGTTAGGATCATATAATCCAATCCAAAACTATGCATAAACACAATACCTAAACATTATAGCAGTGTATGGTCTCATTTTAACAATGTAGTTCTGATAAATCATTTTAGAGCTTCAACAAATAAGTGTATTAACCTAATACTTAATAATGCTATATCCTAACTCAAAACAATGCTTTATACAGTGTCAACAATACGTAAATCAATAACATACAGTATAAGTGTAAAATAACTTTAGTTACATAATCCTGTTACATCTTAAAACTTATAATTGTGATGCATAACAATGTAAGGTATGTGTATAATACACAGTCCTATAACAATCTATAAATCATATATAAGAATGCTAAATCAAGAAGTAAAACTGTTGAAGATAACCATGCATAACAGTGATACATGAAAATTGTAAATGGGTACAGTATGCTTTGTCAGTTAATATGATGTGACTGTGTTACCAAATAATGTTACAATGCAATAAAATATTGCAGCTGTGTACAATTTAAATTGTGATAAATAATGAAATATAGTTAATGTTATATCATATAATCCTTTATGACTATTGTGCATATTAACATAATAAATGCAGAGGTGTGGCAGGGTTCCTGATGTGGGACTCTATGGAACCCCAGGATCATTAGGATGGATTTGCTGCATGAGAAATTCCATTCATAGTATTGTATCAGGAAGTGTCTGCTTGTCGACATCTTTAGTAGCATATACCTGTCCGAAGAAGGACCATTCCTGAAAGAAGCCACCACCGCTGGAACTTTGGCCACTGAGAAGACACTGGGTCTCATTTTTTGAAAGCCTTAATCTACAAAGATTCATACTCAGTTGGTCAGGAAATGTCATTTTAAATTGGCACCATTTTTGAGCCTATTAGGACTTCTTCCAATAAACAAAGACAGTTTGTCATAGTGAGCAAATAATGGATTGTGTGTTATTGAGCCTCTTTTCCATTCTTACAGCTCTTATCTGGTACTAGTAGGAAAAGCTAAGCCCAACAGTGGCGGTCAAAACAGAAAATCTTTAAAAGGAGAGGATCATATAATCCAATCCAAAACTATGCATAAACACAATACCTAACCGTTATAGCAGTGTATGGTCTCATTTTAACAATGTAGGTCTGATAAATCGTTTTAGAGCTTCAACAAATAAGTGTATTAACCTAATAATTAACAATGCTATATCCTAAGGCATATCAATGCTTTATACAGTGTAAACAATATGTAAATCAATAACATACAGTATAAGTGTAAAATAACTAGTTACATAATCCTGTTGCATCTTATAACTTATAATTGTGATGCATAACAGTGTAAGGTTTGTGTATAATACACAGTCCTATAAAAATCTATAAATCATATATAAGAATGCTAAATCAAGAAGTAAAACTGTTGAAGATAACCATGCATAACAGTGATACATGAAAATTGTAAATGGGTTCAAAATGCTTTGTCAGTTAATATGATGTGACTGTGTAACCAAATAATGTTACAATGCAATAAAATATTGCAGCTGTGTACAATTTAAATAGTGATAAATATTGAAATATAGTTAATGTTATATCATATAATGCTTTTATGACTATTGTGCATATTAACATAATACATGCAGAGGTGTGGCAGGGTTTCTGATGTGGGACTCTATGGAACCCCAGGATCGTTAGGATGGATTTGCTGCATGAGAAATTCCATTCATAGTATTGTATCAGGAAGTGTCTGCTTGTCGACATCTTTAGTAGCATATACCTGTCCGAAGAAGGACCATTCCTAAAAGAAGCCACCACCGCTGGAACTTTGGCCACTAAGAAGACACTGGGTCTCATTTTTTGAAAGCCTTAATCTACAAAGATTCATACTCAGTTGGTCAGGAAATGTCATTTTAAATTGGCACCATTTTTGAGCCAATCAGGACTTCTTCCAATAAACAAAGACAGTTTGTCATAGTGAGCAAATCATGGATACTGTGTTATTGAGCGTCTTTTTCACTTTTTCAGTTCTTATCTGGTACTAGTAGGAAAAGCTAAGCCCAACAGCGGCGGTCAAAACAGAAAATCTTTAAAAGGATAGGATCATATAATCTAATCCAAAACTATGCATAAACACAATACCTAACCATTATAGCAGTGTATGGTCTCATTTTAACAATGTAGGTCTGATAAATCATTTTAGAGCTTCAACAAACAAGTGTATTAACCTAATACTTAATAATGCTATATCCTAACTCAAAACAATGCTTTATACAGTGTCAACAATACGTAAATCAATAACATACAGTATAAGTGTAAAATAACTTTAGTTACATAATCCTGTTACATCTTAAAACTTATAATTGTGATGCATAACAATGTAAGGTATGTGTATAATACACAGTCCTATACCAATCTATAAATCATATATAAGAATGCTAAATCAAGAAGTAAAACTGTTGAAGATAACCATGCATAACAGTGATACATAAAAATTATAAATGGGTTCAAAATGCTTTGTCAGTTAATATGATGTGACTGTGTTACCAAGTAATGTTACAATGCAATAATATTTTGCAGCTGTGTACAATTTAAATAGTGATAAATATTAAAATATAGTTAATGTTATATCATATAATGCTTTATGACTATTGTGCATATTAACATAATACATGCAGAAGTGTGGCAGGGTTCCTGATGTGGGACTCTATGGAACCCCAGGATCGTTAGGATGGATTTGCTGCATGAGAAATTCCATTCATAGTATTGTAGTAGGTAGTGTCTGCTTGTCGACATCTTTAGTAGCATATTCCTGTCCGAAGAAGGACCATTCCTGAAAGAAGCCACCACCGCTGGAACTTTGGCCACTGAGAAGACACTTGGTCTCATTTTTTTAAAGCCTTAATCTACAAAGATTCATACTCAGTTGGTCAGGAAATGTCATTTTAAATTGGCACCATTTTTTAGCCAATCAGAACTTCTTTCAATAAACAAAGACAGTTTGTCATAGTGAGCAAATCATGGATTGTGTATTATTGAGCCTCTTTTCCATTCTTTCAGTTCTTATCTGGTACTAGTAGGAAAAGCTAAGCCCAACAGTGGCGGTCAAAACAGAAAATCTTTAAAAGGAGAGGATCATATTATCCAATCCAAAACTATGCATAAACACAATACCTAACCGTTATAGCAGTGTATGGTCTCATTTTAACAATGTAGGTCTGATAAATCATTTTAGAGCTTCAACAAATAAGTGTATTAACCTAATTCTTAACAGTGCTATATCCTAAGGCAAAACAATGCTTTATACAGTGTCAACAATATGTAAATCAATAACATACAGTATAAGTGTAAAATAACTAGTTACATAATCCTGTTGCATCTTAAAACTAATAATTGTGATGCATACCAGTGTAAGGTTTGTGTATAATACACAGCCCTATAAAAATCTATAAATCATATATAAGAATGCTAAATCAAGAAGTAAAACTGTTGAAGATAACCATGCATAACAGTGATACATGAAAATTGTAAATGGGTTCAAAATGCCTTGTCAGTTAATATGATGTGACTGTGTTACCAAGTTATGTTACAATGCAATAAAATATTGCAGCTGTGTACAATTTAAATAGTGATAAATAATGAAATATAGTTAATGTTATGTCATATAATGCTTTATGACTATTGTGCATATTAACATAATACATGCAGAGGTATGGCAGGGTTCCTGATGTGGGACTCTATGGAACCCCAGGATCGTTAGGATGGATTTGCTGCATGAGAAATTCCATTCATAGTATTGTAGCAGGAAGTGTCCGCTTGTCGACGTCTTTAGAAGCACTTACCTGTCCGAAGAAGGACCATTCCTGAAGGAAGCCACCAGCGCTGGAACTTTGGCCACTGAGAAGACACTGGGTCTCATTTTTTTAAAACCTTAATCTACAAAGATTCATACTCAGTTGGTCAGGAAATGTCATTTTAAATTGGCACCATTTTTGAGCCAATCAGGACTTCTTCCAATAAACAAAGACAGTTTGTCATAGTGAGCAAACCATGGATTCTGTGTTATTGAGATTCTTTTTCACTCATTCAGTTCTTATCTGGTACTAGTAGGAAAAGCTAAGCCCAACAGCGGCGGTCAAAACAGAAAATCTTTAAAAGGTTAGGATCATATAATCCAATCCAAAACTATGCATAAACACAATACCTAAACATTATAGCAGTGTATGGTCTCATTTTAACAATGTAGTTCTGATAAATCATTTTAGAGCTTCAACAAATAAGTGTATTAACCTAATACTTAATAATGCTATATCCTAACTCAAAACAATGCTTTATACAGTGTCAACAATACGTAAATCAATAACATACAGTATAAGTGTAAAATAACTTTAGTTACATAATCCTGTTACATCTTAAAACTTATAATTGTGATGCATAACAATGTAAGGTATGTGTATAATACACAGTCCTATAACAATCTATAAATCATATATAAGAATGCTAAATCAAGAAGTAAAACTGTTGAAGATAACCATGCATAACAGTGATACATGAAAATTGTAAATGGGTACAGTATGCTTTGTCAGTTAATATGATGTGACTGTGTTACCAAATAATGTTACAATGCAATAAAATATTGCAGCTGTGTACAATTTAAATTGTGATAAATAATGAAATATAGTTAATGTTATATCATATAATCCTTTATGACTATTGTGCATATTAACATAATAAATGCAGAGGTGTGGCAGGGTTCCTGATGTGGGACTCTATGGAACCCCAGGATCATTAGGATGGATTTGCTGCATGAGAAATTCCATTCATAGTATTGTATCAGGAAGTGTCTGCTTGTCGACATCTTTAGTAGCATATACCTGTCCGAAGAAGGACCATTCCTGAAGGAAGCCACCAGCGCTGGAACTTTGGCCACTGAGAAGACACTGGGTCTAATTTTTTGAAAGCCTTAATCTACAAAGATTCATACTCAGTTGGTCAGGAAATGTCATTTTAAATTGGCACCATTTTTGAGCCAATCAGGACTTCTTCCGATAAACAAAGACAGTTTGTCATAGTGAGCAAATCATGGATTGTGTGTTATTGAGCCTCTTTTCCATTCTTTCAGTTCTTATCTGGTACTAGTAGGATAAGCTAAGCCCAACAGTGGCGGTCAAAACAGAAAATCTTTAAAAGGAGAGGATCATATAATCCAATCCAAAACTATGCATAAACACAATACCTAACCGTTATAGCAGTGTATGGTCTCATTTTAACAATGTAGGTCTGATAAATCATTTTAGAGCTTCAACAAATAAGTGTATTGACATAATACTTAACAATGCTATAGCCTAAGGCATAACAATGCTTTATACAGTGTCAACAATATGTAAATCAATAACATACAGTATAAGTGTAAAATAACTTTAGTTACATAATCCTGTTGCATCTTAAAACCTATAATTGTGATGCATAACAATGTAAGGTATGTGCAAAATACACAGTCCTATAACAATCTATAAATCATATATAAGAATGCTAAATCAAGAAGTAAAACTGTTGAAGATAACCATGCATAACAGTGATATATGAAAATTGTAAATGGGTACAGTATGCTTTGTCAGTTAATATGATGTGACTGTGTTACCAAATAATGTTACAATGCAATAAAATATTGCAGCTGTGTACAATTTAAATAGTGATAAATAATGAAATATAGTTAATGTTTTATCATATAATCCTTTATGACTATTGTGCATATTAACATAATAAATGCAGAGGTGTGGCAGGGTTCCTGATGTGGGACTCTATGGAACCCCAGGATCGTTAGGATGGATTTGCTGCATGAGAAATTCAATTCATAGTATTGTATCAGGAAGTGTCTGCTTGTCGACATCTTTAGTAGCATATACCTGTCCGAAGAAGGACCATTCCTGAAAGAAGCCACCACCGCTGGAACTTTGGCCACTGAGAAGACACTGGGTCTCATTTTTTGAAAGCCTTAATCTACAAAGATTCATACTCAGTTGGTCAGGAAATGTCATTTTAAATTGGCACCATTTTTGAGCCAATTAGGACTTCTTCCAATAAACAAAGACAGTTTGTCATAGTGAGCAAATCATGGATTGTGTGTTATTGAGCCTCTTTTCCATTCTTACAGCTCTTATCTGGTACTAGTAGGAAAAGCTAAGCCCAACAGTGGCGGTCAAAACAGAAAATCTTTAAAAGGAGAGGATCATATAATCCAATCCAAAACTATGCATAAACACAATACCTAACCGTTATAGCAGTGTATGGTCTCATTTTAACAATGTAGGTCTGATAAATCATTTTAGAGCTTCAACAAATAAGTGTATTAACCTAATAATTAGCAATGCTATATCCTAAGGCATAACAATGCTTTATACAGTGTAAACAATATGTAAATCAATAACATACAGTATAAGTGTAAAATAACTAGTTACATAATCCTGTTGCATCTTATAACTTATAATTGTGATGCATAACAGTGTAAGGTTTGTGTATAATACACAGTCCTATAAAAATCTATAAATCATATATAAGAATGCTAAATCAAGAAGTAAAACTGTTGAAGATAACCATGCATAACAGTGATACATGAAAATTGTAAATGAGTTCAAAATGCTTGGTCAGTTAATATGATGTGACTGTGTAACCAAATAATGTTACAATGCAATAAAATATTGCAGCTGTGTACAATTTAAATAGTGATAAATATTGAAATATAGTTAATGTAATATCATATAATGCTTTATGACTATTGTGCATATTAACATAATACATGCAGAGGTGTGGCAGGGTTTCTGATGTGGGACTCTATGGAACCCCAGGATCGTTAGGATGGATTTGCTGCATGAGAAATTCCATTCATAGTATTGTATCAGGAAGTGTCTGCTTGTCGACATCTTTAGTAGCATATACCTGTCCGAAGAAGGACCATTCCTAAAAGAAGCCACCACCGCTGGAACTTTGGCCACTAAGAAGACACTGGGTCTCATTTTTTGAAAGCCTTAATCTACAAAGATTCATACTCAGTTGGTCAGGAAATGTCATTTTAAATTGGCACCATTTTTGAGCCAATCAGAACTTCTTCCAATAAACAAAGACAGTTTGTCATAGTGAGCAAATCATGGATTGTGTGTTATTGAGCCTCTTTTCCATTCTTTCAGTTCTTATCTGGTACTAGTAGGAAAAGCTAAGCCCAACAGTGGCTGTCAAAACAGAAAATCTTTAAAAGGAGAGGATCATATTATCCAATCCAAAACTAAGCATAAACACAATACCTAACCGTTATTGCAGTGTATGGTCTCATTTTAACAATGTAGGTCTGATAAATCATTTTAGAGCTTCAACAAATAAGTGTATTAACCTAATTCTTAACAGTGCTATATCCTAAGGCATAACAATGCTTTATACAGTGTCAACAATATGTAAATCAATAACATACAGTATAAGTGTAAAATAACTAGTTACATAATCCTGTTGCATCTTAAAACTAATAATTGTGATGCATACCAGTGTAAGGTTTGTGTATAATACACAGCCCTATAAAAATCTATAAATCATATATAAGAATGCTAAATCAAGAAGTAAAACTGTTGAAGATAACCATGCATAACAGTGATACATGAAAATTGTAAATGGGTTCAAAATGCCTTGTCAGTTAATATTATGTGACTGTGTTACCAAGTTATGTTACAATGCAATAAAATATTGCAGCTGTGTACAATTTAAATAGTGATAAATAATGAAATATAGTTAATGTTATGTCATATAATGCTTTATGACTATTGTGCATATTAACATAATACATGCAGAGGTGTGGCAGGGTTCCTGATGTGGGACTCTATGGAACCCCAGGATCGTTAGGATGGATTTGCTGCATGAGAAATTCCATTCATAGTATTGTAGCAGGAAGTGTCCGCTTGTCGACGTCTTTAGAAGCACTTACCTGTCCGAAGAAGGACCATTCCTGAAGGAAGCCACCAGCGCTGGAACTTTGGCCACTGAGAAGACACTGGGTCTCATTTTTTTAAAGCCTTAATCTACAAAGATTCATACTCAGTTGGTCAGGAAATGTCATTTTAAATTGGCACCATTTTTGAGCCAATCAGGACTTCTTCCAATAAACAAAGACAGTTTGTCATAGTGAGCAAACTATGGATTCTGTGTTATTGAGATTCTTTTTCACTCATTCAGTTCTTATCTGGTACTAGTAGGAAAAGGTAAGCCCAACAGCGGCGGTCAAAACAGAAAATCTTTAAAAGGATAGGATCATATAATCCAATCCAAAACTATGCATAAACACAATACCTAAACATTATAGCAGTGTATGGTCTCATTTTAACAATGTAGGTCTGATAAATCATTTTAGAGCTTCAACAAATAAGTGTATTAACCTAATACTTAATAATGCTATATCCTAACTCAAAACAATGCTTTATACAGTGTCAACAATACGTAAATCAATAACATACAGTATAAGTGTAAAATAACTTTAGTTACATAATCCTGTTACATCTTAAAACTTATAATTGTGATGCATAACAATGTAAGGTATGTGTATAATACACAGTCCTATAACAATCTATAAATCATATATAAGAATGCTAAATCAAGAAGTAAAACTGTTGAAGATAACCATGCATAACAGTGATACATGAAAATTGTAAATGGGTACAGTATGCTTTGTCAGTTAATATGATGTGACTGTGTTACCAAATAATGTTACAATGCAATAAAATATTGCAGCTGTGTACAATTTAAATTGTGATAAATAATGAAATATAGTTAATGTTATATCATATAATCCTTTATGACTATTGTGCATATTAACATAATAAATGCAGAGGTGTGGCAGGGTTCCTGATGTGGGACTCTATGGAACCCCAGGATCATTAGGATGGATTTGCTGCATGAGAAATTCCATTCATAGTATTGTATCAGGAAGTGTCTGCTTGTCGACATCTTTAGTAGCATATACCTGTCCGAAGAAGGACCATTCCTGAAAGAAGCCACCACCGCTGGAACTTTGGCCACTGAGAAGACACTGGGTCTCATTTTTTGAAAGCCTTAATCTACAAAGATTCATACTCAGTTGGTCAGGAAATGTCATTTTAAATTGGCACCATTTTTGAGCCAATTAGGACTTCTTCCAATAAACAAAGACAGTTTGTCATAGTGAGCAAATAATGGATTGTGTGTTATTGAGCCTCTTTTCCATTCTTACAGCTCTTATCTGGTACTAGTAGGAAAAGCTAAGCCCAACAGTGGCGGTCAAAACAGAAAATCTTTAAAAGGAGAGGATCATATAATCCAATCCAAAACTATGCATAAACACAATACCTAACCGTTATAGCAGTGTATGGTCTCATTTTAACAATGTAGGTCTGATAAATCGTTTTAGAGCTTCAACAAATAAGTGTATTAACCTAATAATTAACAATGCTATATCCTAAGGCATAACAATGCTTTATACAGTGTAAACAATATGTAAATCAATAACATACAGTATAAGTGTAAAATAACTAGTTACATAATCCTGTTGCATCTTATAACTTATAATTGTGATGCATAACAGTGTAAGGTTTGTGTATAATACACAGTCCTATAAAAATCTATAAATCATATATAAGAATGCTAAATCAAGAAGTAAAACTGTTGAAGATAACCATGCATAACAGTGATACATGAAAATTGTAAATGGGTTCAAAATGCTTTGTCAGTTAATATGATGTGACTGTGTAACCAAATAATGTTACAATGCAATAAAATATTGCAGCTGTGTACAATTTAAATAGTGATAAATATTGAAATATAGTTAATGTTATATCATATAATGCTTTTATGACTATTGTGCATATTAACATAATACATGCAGAGGTGTGGCAGGGTTTCTGATGTGGGACTCTATGGAACCCCAGGATCGTTAGGATGGATTTGCTGCATGAGAAATTCCATTCATAGTATTGTATCAGGAAGTGTCTGCTTGTCGACATCTTTAGTAGCATATACCTGTCCGAAGAAGGACCATTCCTAAAAGAAGCCACCACCGCTGGAACTTTGGCCACTAAGAAGACACTGGGTCTCATTTTTTGAAAGCCTTAATCTACAAAGATTCATACTCAGTTGGTCAGGAAATGTCATTTTAAATTGGCACCATTTTTGAGCCAATCAGGACTTCTTCCAATAAACAAAGACAGTTTGTCATAGTGAGCAAATCATGGATACTGTGTTATTGAGCGTCTTTTTCACTCTTTCAGTTCTTATCTGGTACTAGTAGGAAAAGCTAAGCCCAACAGCGGCGGTCAAAACAGAAAATCTTTAAAAGGATAGGATCATATAATCTAATCCAAAACTATGCATAAACACAATACCTAACCATTATAGCAGTGTATGGTCTCATTTTAACAATGTAGGTCTGATAAATCATTTTAGAGCTTCAACAAACAAGTGTATTAACCTAATACTTAATAATGCTATATCCTAACTCAAAACAATGCTTTATACAGTGTCAACAATACGTAAATCAATAACATACAGTATAAGTGTAAAATAACTTTAGTTACATAATCCTGTTACATCTTAAAACTTATAATTGTGATGCATAACAATGTAAGGTATGTGTATAATACACAGTCCTATACCAATCTATAAATCATATATAAGAATGCTAAATCAAGAAGTAAAACTGTTGAAGATAACCATGCATAACAGTGATACATAAAAATTATAAATGGGTTCAAAATGCTTTGTCAGTTAATATGATGTGACTGTGTTACCAAATAATGTTACAATGCAATAATATTTTGCAGCTGTGTACAATTTAAATAGTGATAAATATTAAAATATAGTTAATGTTATATCATATAATGCTTTATGACTATTGTGCATATTAACATAATACATGCAGAAGTGTGGCAGGGTTCCTGATGTGGGACTCTATGGAACCCCAGGATCGTTAGGATGGATTTGCTGCATGAGAAATTCCATTCATAGTATTGTAGTAGGTAGTGTCTGCTTGTCGACATCTTTAGTAGCATATTCCTGTCCGAAGAAGGACCATTCCTGAAAGAAGCCACCACCGCTGGAACTTTGGCCACTGAGAAGACACTTGGTCTCATTTTTTTAAAGCCTTAATCTACAAAGATTCATACTCAGTTGGTCAGGAAATGTCATTTTAAATTGGCACCATTTTTTAGCCAATCAGAACTTCTTTCAATAAACAAAGACAGTTTGTCATAGTGAGCAAATCATGGATTGTGTGTTATTGAGCCTCTTTTCCATTCTTTCAGTTCTTATCTGGTACTAGTAGGAAAAGCTAAGCCCAACAGTGGCGGTCAAAACAGAAAATCTTTAAAAGGAGAGGATCATATTATCCAATCCAAAACTATGCATAAACACAATACCTAACCGTTATAGCAGTGTATGGTCTCATTTTAACAATGTAGGTCTGATAAATCATTTTAGAGCTTCAACAAATAAGTGTATTAACCTAATTCTTAACAGTGCTATATCCTAAGGCAAAACAATGCTTTATACAGTGTCAACAATATGTAAATCAATAACATACAGTATAAGTGTAAAATAACTAGTTACATAATCCTGTTGCATCTTAAAACTAATAATTGTGATGCATACCAGTGTAAGGTTTGTGTATAATACACAGCCCTATAAAAATCTATAAATCATATATAAGAATGCTAAATCAAGAAGTAAAACTGTTGAAGATAACCATGCATAACAGTGATACATGAAAATTGTAAATGGGTTCAAAATGCCTTGTCAGTTAATATGATGTGACTGTGTTACCAAGTTATGTTACAATGCAATAAAATATTGCAGCTGTGTACAATTTAAATAGTGATAAATAATGAAATATAGTTAATGTTATGTCATATAATGCTTTATGACTATTGTGCATATTAACATAATACATGCAGAGGTATGGCAGGGTTCCTGATGTGGGACTCTATGGAACCCCAGGATCGTTAGGATGGATTTGCTGCATGAGAAATTCCATTCATAGTATTGTAGCAGGAAGTGTCCGCTTGTCGACGTCTTTAGAAGCACTTACCTGTCCGAAGAAGGACCATTCCTGAAGGAAGCCACCAGCGCTGGAACTTTGGCCACTGAGAAGACACTGGGTCTCATTTTTTTAAAACCTTAATCTACAAAGATTCATACTCAGTTGGTCAGGAAATGTCATTTTAAATTGGCACCATTTTTGAGCCAATCAGGACTTCTTCCAATAAACAAAGACAGTTTGTCATAGTGAGCAAACCATGGATTCTGTGTTATTGAGATTCTTTTTCACTCATTCAGTTCTTATCTGGTACTAGTAGGAAAAGCTAAGCCCAACAGCGGCGGTCAAAACAGAAAATCTTTAAAAGGATAGGATCATATAATCCAATCCAAAACTATGCATAAACACAATACCTAAACATTATAGCAGTGTATGGTCTCATTTTAACAATGTAGTTCTGATAAATCATTTTAGAGCTTCAACAAATAAGTGTATTAACCTAATACTTAATAATGCTATATCCTAACTCAAAACAATGCTTTATACAGTGTCAACAATACGTAAATCAATAACATACAGTATAAGTGTAAAATAACTTTAGTTACATAATCCTGTTACATCTTAAAACTTATAATTGTGATGCATAACAATGTAAGGTATGTGTATAATACACAGTCCTATAACAATCTATAAATCATATATAAGAATGCTAAATCAAGAAGTAAAACTGTTGAAGATAACCATGCATAACAGTGATACATGAAAATTGTAAATGGGTACAGTATGCTTTGTCAGTTAATATGATGTGACTGTGTTACCAAATAATGTTACAATGCAATAAAATATTGCAGCTGTGTACAATTTAAATTGTGATAAATAATGAAATATAGTTAATGTTATATCATATAATCCTTTATGACTATTGTGCATATTAACATAATAAATGCAGAGGTGTGGCAGGGTTCCTGATGTGGGACTCTATGGAACCCCAGGATCATTAGGATGGATTTGCTGCATGAGAAATTCCATTCATAGTATTGTATCAGGAAGTGTCTGCTTGTCGACATCTTTAGTAGCATATACCTGTCCGAAGAAGGACCATTCCTGAAAGAAGCCACCACCGCTGGAACTTTGGCCACTGAGAAGACACTGGGTCTCATTTTTTGAAAGCCTTAATCTACAAAGATTCATACTCAGTTGGTCAGGAAATGTCATTTTAAATTGGCACCATTTTTGAGCCAATTAGGACTTCTTCCAATAAACAAAGACAGTTTGTCATAGTGAGCAAATAATGGATTGTGTGTTATTGAGCCTCTTTTCCATTCTTACAGCTCTTATCTGGTACTAGTAGGAAAAGCTAAGCCCAACAGTGGCGGTCAAAACAGAAAATCTTTAAAAGGAGAGGATCATATAATCCAATCCAAAACTATGCATAAACACAATACCTAACCGTTATAGCAGTGTATGGTCTCATTTTAACAATGTAGGTCTGATAAATCGTTTTAGAGCTTCAACAAATAAGTGTATTAACCTAATAATTAACAATGCTATATCCTAAGGCATAACAATGCTTTATACAGTGTAAACAATATGTAAATCAATAACATACAGTATAAGTGTAAAATAACTAGTTACATAATCCTGTTGCATCTTATAACTTATAATTGTGATGCATAACAGTGTAAGGTTTGTGTATAATACACAGTCCTATAAAAATCTATAAATCATATATAAGAATGCTAAATCAAGAAGTAAAACTGTTGAAGATAACCATGCATAACAGTGATACATGAAAATTGTAAATGGGTTCAAAATGCTTTGTCAGTTAATATGATGTGACTGTGTAACCAAATAATGTTACAATGCAATAAAATATTGCAGCTGTGTACAATTTAAATAGTGATAAATATTGAAATATAGTTAATGTTATATCATATAATGCTTTTATGACTATTGTGCATATTAACATAATACATGCAGAGGTGTGGCAGGGTTTCTGATGTGGGACTCTATGGAACCCCAGGATCGTTAGGATGGATTTGCTGCATGAGAAATTCCATTCATAGTATTGTATCAGGAAGTGTCTGCTTGTCGACATCTTTAGTAGCATATACCTGTCCGAAGAAGGACCATTCCTAAAAGAAGCCACCACCGCTGGAACTTTGGCCACTAAGAAGACACTGGGTCTCATTTTTTGAAAGCCTTAATCTACAAAGATTCATACTCAGTTGGTCAGGAAATGTCATTTTAAATTGGCACCATTTTTGAGCCAATCAGGACTTCTTCCAATAAACAAAGACAGTTTGTCATAGTGAGCAAATCATGGATACTGTGTTATTGAGCGTCTTTTTCACTCTTTCAGTTCTTATCTGGTACTAGTAGGAAAAGCTAAGCCCAACAGCGGCGGTCAAAACAGAAAATCTTTAAAAGGATAGGATCATATAATCTAATCCAAAACTATGCATAAACACAATACCTAACCATTATAGCAGTGTATGGTCTCATTTTAACAATGTAGGTCTGATAAATCATTTTAGAGCTTCAACAAACAAGTGTATTAACCTAATACTTAATAATGCTATATCCTAACTCAAAACAATGCTTTATACAGTGTCAACAATACGTAAATCAATAACATACAGTATAAGTGTAAAATAACTTTAGTTACATAATCCTGTTACATCTTAAAACTTATAATTGTGATGCATAACAATGTAAGGTATGTGTATAATACACAGTCCTATACCAATCTATAAATCATATATAAGAATGCTAAATCAAGAAGTAAAACTGTTGAAGATAACCATGCATAACAGTGATACATAAAAATTATAAATGGGTTCAAAATGCTTTGTCAGTTAATATGATGTGACTGTGTTACCAAATAATGTTACAATGCAATAATATTTTGCAGCTGTGTACAATTTAAATAGTGATAAATATTGAAATATAGTTAATGTTATATCATATAATGCTTTATGACTATTGTGCATATTAACATAATACATGCAGAAGTGTGGCAGGGTTCCTGATGTGGGACTCTATGGAACCCCAGGATCGTTAGGATGGATTTGCTGCATGAGAAATTCCATTCATAGTATTGTAGTAGGTAGTGTCTGCTTGTCGACATCTTTAGTAGCATATTCCTGTCCGAAGAAGGACCATTCCTGAAAGAAGCCACCACCGCTGGAACTTTGGCCACTGAGAAGACACTTGGTCTCATTTTTTTAAAGCCTTAATCTACAAAGATTCATACTCAGTTGGTCAGGAAATGTCATTTTAAATTGGCACCATTTTTTAGCCAATCAGAACTTCTTTCAATAAACAAAGACAGTTTGTCATAGTGAGCAAATCATGGATTGTGTGTTATTGAGCCTCTTTTCCATTCTTTCAGTTCTTATCTGGTACTAGTAGGAAAAGCTAAGCCCAACAGTGGCGGTCAAAACAGAAAATCTTTAAAAGGAGAGGATCATATTATCCAATCCAAAACTATGCATAAACACAATACCTAACCGTTATAGCAGTGTATGGTCTCATTTTAACAATGTAGGTCTGATAAATCATTTTAGAGCTTCAACAAATAAGTGTATTAACCTAATTCTTAACAGTGCTATATCCTAAGGCAAAACAATGCTTTATACAGTGTCAACAATATGTAAATCAATAACATACAGTATAAGTGTAAAATAACTAGTTACATAATCCTGTTGCATCTTAAAACTAATAATTGTGATGCATACCAGTGTAAGGTTTGTGTATAATACACAGCCCTATAAAAATCTATAAATCATATATAAGAATGCTAAATCAAGAAGTAAAACTGTTGAAGATAACCATGCATAACAGTGATACATGAAAATTGTAAATGGGTTCAAAATGCCTTGTCAGTTAATATGATGTGACTGTGTTACCAAGTTATGTTACAATGCAATAAAATATTGCAGCTGTGTACAATTTAAATAGTGATAAATAATGAAATATAGTTAATGTTATGTCATATAATGCTTTATGACTATTGTGCATATTAACATAATACATGCAGAGGTATGGCAGGGTTCCTGATGTGGGACTCTATGGAACCCCAGGATCGTTAGGATGGATTTGCTGCATGAGAAATTCCATTCATAGTATTGTAGCAGGAAGTGTCCGCTTGTCGACGTCTTTAGAAGCACTTACCTGTCCGAAGAAGGACCATTCCTGAAGGAAGCCACCAGCGCTGGAACTTTGGCCACTGAGAAGACACTGGGTCTCATTTTTTTAAAACCTTAATCTACAAAGATTCATACTCAGTTGGTCAGGAAATGTCATTTTAAATTGGCACCATTTTTGAGCCAATCAGGACTTCTTCCAATAAACAAAGACAGTTTGTCATAGTGAGCAAACCATGGATTCTGTGTTATTGAGATTCTTTTTCACTCATTCAGTTCTTATCTGGTACTAGTAGGAAAAGCTAAGCCCAACAGCGGCGGTCAAAACAGAAAATCTTTAAAAGGATAGGATCATATAATCCAATCCAAAACTATGCATAAACACAATACCTAAACATTATAGCAGTGTATGGTCTCATTTTAACAATGTAGTTCTGATAAATCATTTTAGAGCTTCAACAAATAAGTGTATTAACCTAATACTTAATAATGCTATATCCTAACTCAAAACAATGCTTTATACAGTGTCAACAATACGTAAATCAATAACATACAGTATAAGTGTAAAATAACTTTAGTTACATAATCCTGTTACATCTTAAAACTTATAATTGTGATGCATAACAATGTAAGGTATGTGTATAATACACAGTCCTATAACAATCTATAAATCATATATAAGAATGCTAAATCAAGAAGTAAAACTGTTGAAGATAACCATGCATAACAGTGATACATGAAAATTGTAAATGGGTACAGTATGCTTTGTCAGTTAATATGATGTGACTGTGTTACCAAATAATGTTACAATGCAATAAAATATTGCAGCTGTGTACAATTTAAATTGTGATAAATAATGAAATATAGTTAATGTTATATCATATAATCCTTTATGACTATTGTGCATATTAACATAATAAATGCAGAGGTGTGGCAGGGTTCCTGATGTGGGACTCTATGGAACCCCAGGATCATTAGGATGGATTTGCTGCATGAGAAATTCCATTCATAGTATTGTATCAGGAAGTGTCTGCTTGTCGACATCTTTAGTAGCATATACCTGTCCGAAGAAGGACCATTCCTGAAAGAAGCCACCACCGCTGGAACTTTGGCCACTGAGAAGACACTGGGTCTCATTTTTTGAAAGCCTTAATCTACAAAGATTCATACTCAGTTGGTCAGGAAATGTCATTTTAAATTGGCACCATTTTTGAGCCAATTAGGACTTCTTCCAATAAACAAAGACAGTTTGTCATAGTGAGCAAATAATGGATTGTGTGTTATTGAGCCTCTTTTCCATTCTTACAGCTCTTATCTGGTACTAGTAGGAAAAGCTAAGCCCAACAGTGGCGGTCAAAACAGAAAATCTTTAAAAGGAGAGGATCATATAATCCAATCCAAAACTATGCATAAACACAATACCTAACCGTTATAGCAGTGTATGGTCTCATTTTAACAATGTAGGTCTGATAAATCGTTTTAGAGCTTCAACAAATAAGTGTATTAACCTAATAATTAACAATGCTATATCCTAAGGCATAACAATGCTTTATACAGTGTAAACAATATGTAAATCAATAACATACAGTATAAGTGTAAAATAACTAGTTACATAATCCTGTTGCATCTTATAACTTATAATTGTGATGCATAACAGTGTAAGGTTTGTGTATAATACACAGTCCTATAAAAATCTATAAATCATATATAAGAATGCTAAATCAAGAAGTAAAACTGTTGAAGATAACCATGCATAACAGTGATACATGAAAATTGTAAATGGGTTCAAAATGCTTTGTCAGTTAATATGATGTGACTGTGTAACCAAATAATGTTACAATGCAATAAAATATTGCAGCTGTGTACAATTTAAATAGTGATAAATATTGAAATATAGTTAATGTTATATCATATAATGCTTTTATGACTATTGTGCATATTAACATAATACATGCAGAGGTGTGGCAGGGTTTCTGATGTGGGACTCTATGGAACCCCAGGATCGTTAGGATGGATTTGCTGCATGAGAAATTCCATTCATAGTATTGTATCAGGAAGTGTCTGCTTGTCGACATCTTTAGTAGCATATACCTGTCCGAAGAAGGACCATTCCTAAAAGAAGCCACCACCGCTGGAACTTTGGCCACTAAGAAGACACTGGGTCTCATTTTTTGAAAGCCTTAATCTACAAAGATTCATACTCAGTTGGTCAGGAAATGTCATTTTAAATTGGCACCATTTTTGAGCCAATCAGGACTTCTTCCAATAAACAAAGACAGTTTGTCATAGTGAGCAAATCATGGATACTGTGTTATTGAGCGTCTTTTTCACTCTTTCAGTTCTTATCTGGTACTAGTAGGAAAAGCTAAGCCCAACAGCGGCGGTCAAAACAGAAAATCTTTAAAAGGATAGGATCATATAATCTAATCCAAAACTATGCATAAACACAATACCTAACCATTATAGCAGTGTATGGTCTCATTTTAACAATGTAGGTCTGATAAATCATTTTAGAGCTTCAACAAACAAGTGTATTAACCTAATACTTAATAATGCTATATCCTAACTCAAAACAATGCTTTATACAGTGTCAACAATACGTAAATCAATAACATACAGTATAAGTGTAAAATAACTTTAGTTACATAATCCTGTTACATCTTAAAACTTATAATTGTGATGCATAACAATGTAAGGTATGTGTATAATACACAGTCCTATACCAATCTATAAATCATATATAAGAATGCTAAATCAAGAAGTAAAACTGTTGAAGATAACCATGCATAACAGTGATACATAAAAATTATAAATGGGTTCAAAATGCTTTGTCAGTTAATATGATGTGACTGTGTTACCAAATAATGTTACAATGCAATAATATTTTGCAGCTGTGTACAATTTAAATAGTGATAAATATTGAAATATAGTTAATGTTATATCATATAATGCTTTATGACTATTGTGCATATTAACATAATACATGCAGAAGTGTGGCAGGGTTCCTGATGTGGGACTCTATGGAACCCCAGGATCGTTAGGATGGATTTGCTGCATGAGAAATTCCATTCATAGTATTGTAGTAGGTAGTGTCTGCTTGTCGACATCTTTAGTAGCATATTCCTGTCCGAAGAAGGACCATTCCTGAAAGAAGCCACCACCGCTGGAACTTTGGCCACTGAGAAGACACTTGGTCTCATTTTTTTAAAGCCTTAATCTACAAAGATTCATACTCAGTTGGTCAGGAAATGTCATTTTAAATTGGCACCATTTTTTAGCCAATCAGAACTTCTTTCAATAAACAAAGACAGTTTGTCATAGTGAGCAAATCATGGATTGTGTGTTATTGAGCCTCTTTTCCATTCTTTCAGTTCTTATCTGGTACTAGTAGGAAAAGCTAAGCCCAACAGTGGCGGTCAAAACAGAAAATCTTTAAAAGGAGAGGATCATATTATCCAATCCAAAACTATGCATAAACACAATACCTAACCGTTATAGCAGTGTATGGTCTCATTTTAACAATGTAGGTCTGATAAATCATTTTAGAGCTTCAACAAATAAGTGTATTAACCTAATTCTTAACAGTGCTATATCCTAAGGCAAAACAATGCTTTATACAGTGTCAACAATATGTAAATCAATAACATACAGTATAAGTGTAAAATAACTAGTTACATAATCCTGTTGCATCTTAAAACTAATAATTGTGATGCATACCAGTGTAAGGTTTGTGTATAATACACAGCCCTATAAAAATCTATAAATCATATATAAGAATGCTAAATCAAGAAGTAAAACTGTTGAAGATAACCATGCATAACAGTGATACATGAAAATTGTAAATGGGTTCAAAATGCCTTGTCAGTTAATATGATGTGACTGTGTTACCAAGTTATGTTACAATGCAATAAAATATTGCAGCTGTGTACAATTTAAATAGTGATAAATAATGAAATATAGTTAATGTTATGTCATATAATGCTTTATGACTATTGTGCATATTAACATAATACATGCAGAGGTATGGCAGGGTTCCTGATGTGGGACTCTATGGAACCCCAGGATCGTTAGGATGGATTTGCTGCATGAGAAATTCCATTCATAGTATTGTAGCAGGAAGTGTCCGCTTGTCGACGTCTTTAGAAGCACTTACCTGTCCGAAGAAGGACCATTCCTGAAGGAAGCCACCAGCGCTGGAACTTTGGCCACTGAGAAGACACTGGGTCTCATTTTTTTAAAACCTTAATCTACAAAGATTCATACTCAGTTGGTCAGGAAATGTCATTTTAAATTGGCACCATTTTTGAGCCAATCAGGACTTCTTCCAATAAACAAAGACAGTTTGTCATAGTGAGCAAACCATGGATTCTGTGTTATTGAGATTCTTTTTCACTCATTCAGTTCTTATCTGGTACTAGTAGGAAAAGCTAAGCCCAACAGCGGCGGTCAAAACAGAAAATCTTTAAAAGGATAGGATCATATAATCCAATCCAAAACTATGCATAAACACAATACCTAAACATTATAGCAGTGTATGGTCTCATTTTAACAATGTAGTTCTGATAAATCATTTTAGAGCTTCAACAAATAAGTGTATTAACCTAATACTTAATAATGCTATATCCTAACTCAAAACAATGCTTTATACAGTGTCAACAATACGTAAATCAATAACATACAGTATAAGTGTAAAATAACTTTAGTTACATAATCCTGTTACATCTTAAAACTTATAATTGTGATGCATAACAATGTAAGGTATGTGTATAATACACAGTCCTATAACAATCTATAAATCATATATAAGAATGCTAAATCAAGAAGTAAAACTGTTGAAGATAACCATGCATAACAGTGATACATGAAAATTGTAAATGGGTACAGTATGCTTTGTCAGTTAATATGATGTGACTGTGTTACCAAATAATGTTACAATGCAATAAAATATTGCAGCTGTGTACAATTTAAATTGTGATAAATAATGAAATATAGTTAATGTTATATCATATAATCCTTTATGACTATTGTGCATATTAACATAATAAATGCAGAGGTGTGGCAGGGTTCCTGATGTGGGACTCTATGGAACCCCAGGATCATTAGGATGGATTTGCTGCATGAGAAATTCCATTCATAGTATTGTATCAGGAAGTGTCTGCTTGTCGACATCTTTAGTAGCATATACCTGTCCGAAGAAGGACCATTCCTGAAAGAAGCCACCACCGCTGGAACTTTGGCCACTGAGAAGACACTGGGTCTCATTTTTTGAAAGCCTTAATCTACAAAGATTCATACTCAGTTGGTCAGGAAATGTCATTTTAAATTGGCACCATTTTTGAGCCAATTAGGACTTCTTCCAATAAACAAAGACAGTTTGTCATAGTGAGCAAATAATGGATTGTGTGTTATTGAGCCTCTTTTCCATTCTTACAGCTCTTATCTGGTACTAGTAGGAAAAGCTAAGCCCAACAGTGGCGGTCAAAACAGAAAATCTTTAAAAGGAGAGGATCATATAATCCAATCCAAAACTATGCATAAACACAATACCTAACCGTTATAGCAGTGTATGGTCTCATTTTAACAATGTAGGTCTGATAAATCGTTTTAGAGCTTCAACAAATAAGTGTATTAACCTAATAATTAACAATGCTATATCCTAAGGCATAACAATGCTTTATACAGTGTAAACAATATGTAAATCAATAACATACAGTATAAGTGTAAAATAACTAGTTACATAATCCTGTTGCATCTTATAACTTATAATTGTGATGCATAACAGTGTAAGGTTTGTGTATAATACACAGTCCTATAAAAATCTATAAATCATATATAAGAATGCTAAATCAAGAAGTAAAACTGTTGAAGATAACCATGCATAACAGTGATACATGAAAATTGTAAATGGGTTCAAAATGCTTTGTCAGTTAATATGATGTGACTGTGTAACCAAATAATGTTACAATGCAATAAAATATTGCAGCTGTGTACAATTTAAATAGTGATAAATATTGAAATATAGTTAATGTTATATCATATAATGCTTTTATGACTATTGTGCATATTAACATAATACATGCAGAGGTGTGGCAGGGTTTCTGATGTGGGACTCTATGGAACCCCAGGATCGTTAGGATGGATTTGCTGCATGAGAAATTCCATTCATAGTATTGTATCAGGAAGTGTCTGCTTGTCGACATCTTTAGTAGCATATACCTGTCCGAAGAAGGACCATTCCTAAAAGAAGCCACCACCGCTGGAACTTTGGCCACTAAGAAGACACTGGGTCTCATTTTTTGAAAGCCTTAATCTACAAAGATTCATACTCAGTTGGTCAGGAAATGTCATTTTAAATTGGCACCATTTTTGAGCCAATCAGGACTTCTTCCAATAAACAAAGACAGTTTGTCATAGTGAGCAAATCATGGATACTGTGTTATTGAGCGTCTTTTTCACTCTTTCAGTTCTTATCTGGTACTAGTAGGAAAAGCTAAGCCCAACAGCGGCGGTCAAAACAGAAAATCTTTAAAAGGATAGGATCATATAATCTAATCCAAAACTATGCATAAACACAATACCTAACCATTATAGCAGTGTATGGTCTCATTTTAACAATGTAGGTCTGATAAATCATTTTAGAGCTTCAACAAACAAGTGTATTAACCTAATACTTAATAATGCTATATCCTAACTCAAAACAATGCTTTATACAGTGTCAACAATACGTAAATCAATAACATACAGTATAAGTGTAAAATAACTTTAGTTACATAATCCTGTTACATCTTAAAACTTATAATTGTGATGCATAACAATATAAGGTATGTGTATAATACACAGTCCTATACCAATCTATAAATCATATATAAGAATGCTAAATCAAGAAGTAAAACTGTTGAAGATAACCATGCATAACAGTGATACATAAAAATTATAAATGGGTTCAAAATGCTTTGTCAGTTAATATGATGTGACTGTGTTACCAAATAATGTTACAATGCAATAATATTTTGCAGCTGTGTACAATTTAAATAGTGATAAATATTGAAATATAGTTAATGTTATATCATATAATGCTTTATGACTATTGTGCATATTAACATAATACATGCAGAAGTGTGGCAGGGTTCCTGATGTGGGACTCTATGGAACCCCAGGATCGTTAGGATGGATTTGCTGCATGAGAAATTCCATTCATAGTATTGTAGTAGGTAGTGTCTGCTTGTCGACATCTTTAGTAGCATATTCCTGTCCGAAGAAGGACCATTCCTGAAAGAAGCCACCACCGCTGGAACTTTGGCCACTGAGAAGACACTTGGTCTCATTTTTTTAAAGCCTTAATCTACAAAGATTCATACTCAGTTGGTCAGGAAATGTCATTTTAAATTGGCACCATTTTTTAGCCAATCAGAACTTCTTTCAATAAACAAAGACAGTTTGTCATAGTGAGCAAATCATGGATTGTGTGTTATTGAGCCTCTTTTCCATTCTTTCAGTTCTTATCTGGTACTAGTAGGAAAAGCTAAGCCCAACAGTGGCGGTCAAAACAGAAAATCTTTAAAAGGAGAGGATCATATTATCCAATCCAAAACTATGCATAAACACAATACCTAACCGTTATAGCAGTGTATGGTCTCATTTTAACAATGTAGGTCTGATAAATCATTTTAGAGCTTCAACAAATAAGTGTATTAACCTAATTCTTAACAGTGCTATATCCTAAGGCAAAACAATGCTTTATACAGTGTCAACAATATGTAAATCAATAACATACAGTATAAGTGTAAAATAACTAGTTACATAATCCTGTTGCATCTTAAAACTAATAATTGTGATGCATACCAGTGTAAGGTTTGTGTATAATACACAGCCCTATAAAAATCTATAAATCATATATAAGAATGCTAAATCAAGAAGTAAAACTGTTGAAGATAACCATGCATAACAGTGATACATGAAAATTGTAAATGGGTTCAAAATGCCTTGTCAGTTAATATGATGTGACTGTGTTACCAAGTTATGTTACAATGCAATAAAATATTGCAGCTGTGTACAATTTAAATAGTGATAAATAATGAAATATAGTTAATGTTATGTCATATAATGCTTTATGACTATTGTGCATATTAACATAATACATGCAGAGGTATGGCAGGGTTCCTGATGTGGGACTCTATGGAACCCCAGGATCGTTAGGATGGATTTGCTGCATGAGAAATTCCATTCATAGTATTGTAGCAGGAAGTGTCCGCTTGTCGACGTCTTTAGAAGCACTTACCTGTCCGAAGAAGGACCATTCCTGAAGGAAGCCACCAGCGCTGGAACTTTGGCCACTGAGAAGACACTGGGTCTCATTTTTTTAAAACCTTAATCTACAAAAATTCATACTCAGTTGGTCAGGAAATGTCATTTTAAATTGGCACCATTTTTGAGCCAATCAGGACTTCTTCCAATAAACAAAGACAGTTTGTCATAGTGAGCAAACCATGGATTCTGTGTTATTGAGATTCTTTTTCACTCATTCAGTTCTTATCTGGTACTAGTAGGAAAAGCTAAGCCCAACAGCGGCGGTCAAAACAGAAAATCTTTAAAAGGATAGGATCATATAATCCAATCCAAAACTATGCATAAACACAATACCTAAACATTATAGCAGTGTATGGTCTCATTTTAACAATGTAGTTCTGATAAATCATTTTAGAGCTTCAACAAATAAGTGTATTAACCTAATACTTAATAATGCTATATCCTAACTCAAAACAATGCTTTATACAGTGTCAACAATACGTAAATCAATAACATACAGTATAAGTGTAAAATAACTTTAGTTACATAATCCTGTTACATCTTAAAACTTATAATTGTGATGCATAACAATGTAAGGTATGTGTATAATACACAGTCCTATAACAATCTATAAATCATATATAAGAATGCTAAATCAAGAAGTAAAACTGTTGAAGATAACCATGCATAACAGTGATACATAAAAATTGTAAATGGGTTCAAAATGCTTTGTCAGTTAATATGATGTGACTGTGTTACCAAATAATGTTACAATGCAATAATATTTTGCAGCTGTGTACAATTTAAATAGTGATAAATAATGAAATATAGTTAATGTTATGTCATATAATGCTTTATGACTATTGTGCATATTAACACAATACATGCAGAGGTGTGGCAGGGTTTCTGATGTGGGACTCTATGGAACCCCAGGATCGTTAGGATGGATTTGCTGCATGAGAAATTCCATTCATAGTATTGTATCAGGAAGTGTCTGCTTGTCGACATCTTTAGTAGCATATACCTGTCCGAAGAAGGACCATTCCTGAGAGAAGCCACCACCGCTGGAACTTTGGCCACTGAGTAGACACTGGGTCTCATTTTTTTAAAGCCTTAATCTACAAAGATTCATACTCAGTTGGTCAGGAAATGTCATTTTAAATTGGCACCATTTTTGAGCCAATCAGGACTTCTTCCAATAAACAAAGACAGTTTGTCATAGTGAGCAAACCATGGATTCTGTGTTATTGAGCCTCTTTTTCACTCATTCAGTTCTTATCTGGTACTAGTAGGAAAAGCTAAGTCCAACAGTGACAGTCAAAACAGAAAATCTTTAAAAGGAGAGGATCATATAATCCATTCAGAAATTATGCATAAACACAATACCTAACCGTTATAGCAGTGTATAGTCTCATTTTAACAATGTAGGTCTGATAAATCATGTTAGAACTTCAACAATTAAGTGTTTTAACCTAATACTTAACAATTCTATAGCCTAAGGCATAACAATGCTTTATACAGTGTCAACAATACGTAAATCAATAACATACAGTATAAGTGTAAAATAACTTTAGTTACATAATCCTGTTGCATCTTAAAACTTATAATTGTGATGCATAACAGTGTAAGGTTTGTGTATAATACACAGTCCTATTAAAATCTATAAATCATATATAAGAATGCTAAATCAAGAAGTAAAACTGTTGAAGATAACCATGCATAACAGTGATATATGGAAATTGTAAATGGGTACAAAATGCATTGTCAGTTAATATGATGTGACTGTGTTACCAAATAATTTTACAATGCAATAAAATATTGCAGCTGTGTACAATTTAAATAGTGATAAATAATGAAATATAGTTAATGTTATGTCATATAATGCTTTATGACTATTGTGCATATTAACATAATACATGCAGAGGTGTGGCAGGGTTCCTGATGTGGGACTCTATGGAACCCCAGGATCGTTAGGATGGATTTGCTGCATGAGAAATTCCATTCATAGTATTGTAGCAGGAATTGTCCGCTTGTCGACGTCTTTAGTAGCACTTACCTGTCTGAAGAAGGACCATTCCTGAAGGAAGCCACCACCGCTGGAACTTTGGCCACTGAGAAGACGCTGGTTCTCATTTTTTGAAAACCTTAATCTACAAAAATTCATACTCAGTTGGTCAGGAAATGTCATTTTAAATTGGCACCATTTTTGAGCCAATCAGGATTTCTTCAAATAAACAATGACAGTTTGTAATAGTGAGCAAATCAAGGATTGTGTGTTATTGAGCCTCTTTTTCACTCTTTCAGTTCTTATATGGTACTAGTTGGAAAAGCTAAGCCCAACAGTGGCGGTCAAAACAGAAAATCTTGTAAAAGGGAGATCATATAATCCAATCCAAAACTATGCATAAACACAATACCTAACCGTTCTAGCAGTGTATGGTCTCATTTTAACAATGTAGGTCTGATAAATCATTTTAGAGCTTCAACAAATAAGTGTATTAACCTAATACTTAATAATGCTATATCCTAACTCATAACAATGCTTTATACAGTGTCAACAATACGTAAATCAATAACATACAGTATAAGTGTAAAATAACTTTAGTTACATAATACTGTTGCATCTTAAAACTTATAATTGTGATGCATATTAGTATAAGGTTTGTGTATAATACACAGTCCTATAACAATCTATAAATCATATTTAAGAATGCTAAATCAAGAAGTAAAACTGTTGAAGATAACCATGCATAATAGTGATACATGAAAAGTGTAAATAGGTATAAAATGCTTAGTCAGTTAATATGATGTGACTGTGTTACCAAATAATGTTACAATGCAATAAAATATTGCAGCTGTGTACAATTTAAATAGTGATAAATACTGAAATATAGTTAATGTTATATCATATAAAGCTTTATGACAATTGTGCATATTAACATAATACATGCAGAGTTGTGGCAGGGTTTCTAATGTGGGACTCTATGGATCCCCAGGATATTAAGGATGGATTTGCTGCATGAGAAAATCCATTCATAGTATTGTAGCATGAAGTGTCCACTTGTCGACATCTTTAGTAGCACTTACCTGTCCGAAGAAGGACCATTCCTGAAGGAAGCTACCACCGCTGGAACTTTGGCCACTGAGAAGACGCTGGTTTTCATTTTTTGAAAGCCTTAATCTACAAAGATTCATACTCAGTTGGTCAGGAAATGTCATTTTAAATTGGCACCATTTTTGAGCCAATCATGACTTCTTCCAATAAACAATGACAGTTTGTCATAGTGAGCAAACCATGGATTCTGTGTTACTGATCCTCTTTTTCACTTTTTCAGTTCTTATCTGGTACTAGTTGGAAAAGCTAAGCCCAACAGTGGCGGTCAAAACAGAAAATCTTGTAAAAGGGAGATCATATAATCCAATCCAAAACTATGCATAAACACAATACCTCACCGTTATAGCAGTGTATGGTCTCATTTTAACAATGTAGGTCTGATAAATCATTTTAGAGCTTCAACAAATAAGTGTATTAACCTAATACTTAATAATGCTATATCCTAACTCATAACAATGCTTTATACAGTGTCAACAATATGTAAATCAATAACATACAGTAAAAGGGTAAAATAACTTTAGTTACATAATCCTGTTGTATCTTAAAACTTATAATTGTGATGCATAACAGTGTAAGGTTTGTGTATAATACACAGTCCCATAAAAAATCTATACATCATATATAAGAATGCTAAATCAAGAAGTAAAACTGTTAAAGATAACCATGCATAACAGTGATACATGAAAATTGTAAATGGGTACAAAATGCTTTGTCAGATAATATGATGTGACTGTGTTACCAAATAATGTTACAATGCAATAAAATTTTGCAGCTTTGTGCAATTTAAATAGTGATAAATAATGAAATATAGTTAATGTTATATCATATAATGCTTTATGACTATTGTGCATATTAACATAATACATGCAGAGGTGTGGCAGGGTTCCTGATGTGGGACTCTATGGAACCCCAGGATCGTTAGGATGGATTTGCTGCATGAGAAATTCCATTCATAGTATTGTAGCAGGAAGTGTCCGCTTGTCGACGTCTTTAGAAACACTTACCTGTACGAAGAAGGACCATTCCTGAAGGAAATCACCACCGCTGGAACTTTGGCCGCTGAGAAGACACTGGGTCTCATTTTTTTAAAGCCTTAATCTACAAAGATTCATACTCAGTTGGTCAGTAAATGTAATTTTAAATTGGCACCATTTTTGAGCCAATCAGGATTTCTTCCAATAAACAATGACAGTTTGTAATAGTGAGCAAATCAAGGATTGTGTGTTATTGAGCCTCTTTTTCACTCTTTCAGTTCTTATATGGTACTAGTTGGAAAAGCTAAGCCCAACAGTGGCGGTCAAAACAGAAAATCTTGTAAAAGGGAGATCATATAATCCAATCCAAAACTATGCATAAACACAATACCTAACCGTTCTAGCAGTGTATGGTCTCATTTTAACAATGTAGGTCTGATAAATCATTTTAGAGCTTCAACAAATAAGTGTATTAACCTAATACTTAATAATGCTATATCCTAACTCATAACAATGCTTTATACAGTGTCAACAATACGTAAATCAATAACATACAGTATAAGTGTAAAATAACTTTAGTTACATAATACTGTTGCATCTTAAAACTTATAATTGTGATGCATATTAGTATAAGGTTTGTGTATAATACACAGTCCTATAACAATCTATAAATCATATTTAAGAATGCTAAATCAAGAAGTTAAACTGTTGAAGATAACCATGCATAATAGTGATACATGAAAAGTGTAAATAGGTATAAAATGCTTAGTCAGTTAATATGATGTGACTGTGTTACCAAATAATGTTACAATGCAATAAAATATTGCAGCTGTGTACAATTTAAATAGTGATAAATACTGAAATATAGTTAATTTATATCATATAAAGCTTTATGACAATTGTGCATATTAACATAATACATGCAGAGTTGTGGCAGGGTTTCTAATGTGGGACTCTATGGATCCCCAGGATATTAAGGATGGATTTGCTGCATGAGAAAATCCATTCATAGTATTGTAGCATGAAGTGTCCACTTGTCGACATCTTTAGTAGCACTTACCTGTCCGAAGAAGGACCATTCCTGAAGGAAGCTACCACCCGTGGAACTTTGGCCGCTGAGAAGACACTGGGTCTCATTTTTTTAAAGCCTTAATCTACAAAGATTCATACTCAGTTGGTCAGTAAATGTAATTTTAAATTGGCACCATTTTTGAGCCAATCAGGACTTTTTTTTAAATAAACAATGACAGTTTGTCATAGTGAGCAAACCATCGATTCTGTGTTATTGAGCCTTTTTTTCACTCTTTCAGTTCTTATCTGGTACTAGTAGGAAAAGCTGAGCCCAACAGTGGTGGTCAAAACTGAAAATCTTTAAAAGGAGAGGATCATATAATCCATTCCGAAACTATGCATAAACACAATACCTAACCGTTATAGCAGTGTATGGTCTCATTTTAACAATGTAGGTCTGATAAATCATTTTAGAGCTTCAAGACATAAGTGTTTTAACCTAATACTTAACAATGCTATATCCTAAGGCATAGTAATGCTTTATACAGTGTCAACAATACGTAAATCAATAACATACAGTATAAATGTAAAATAACTTTAGTTACATAATCCTGTTGCATCTTAAAACTTATAATTGTGATGCATAACAGTGTAAGGTTTGTGTATAATAAACAGTCCCATAAAAAATCTATACATCATATATAAGAATGCTAAATCAAGAAGTAAAACTGTTGAAGATAACCATGCATAACAGTGATACATGAAAATTGTAAATGGGTACAAAATGCTTTGTCAGTTAATATGATGTGACTGTGTTACCAAATAATGTTACAATGCAATAAAATATTGCAGCTGTGTACAATTTAAATAGTGATAAATAATGAAGTATAGTTATTGTTATATCATATAATGCTTTATGACTATTGTGCATATTAACATAATACATGCAGAGGTGTGGCAGGGTTCCTGATGTGGGACTCTATGGAACCCCAGGATCGTTAGGATGGATTTGCTGCATGAGAAATTCCATTCATAGTATTGTAGCAGGAAGTGTCCGCTTGTCGACGTCTTTAGAAGCACTTACCTGTCCGAAGAAGGACCATTCCTGAAGGAAGCCACCACCGCTGGAACTTTGGCCACTGAGTAGACACTGGGTCTCATTTTTTTAAAGCCTTAATCTACAAAGATTCATACTCAGTTGGTCAGGAAATGTCATTTTAAATTGGCACCATTTTTGAGCCAATCAGGACTTCTTCCAATAAACAAACACAGTTTGTCATAGTGAGCAAACCATGGATTCTGTGTTATTGAGCCTCTTTTTCACTCATTCAGTTCTTATCTGGTACTAGTAGGAAAAGCTAAGTCCAACAGTGACAGTCAAAACAGAAAATCTTTAAAAGGAGAGGATCATATAATCCATTCAGAAATTATGCATAAACACAATACCTAACCGTTATAGCAGTGTATAGTCTCATTTTAACAATGTAGGTCTGATAAATCATGTTAGAACTTCAACAATTAAGTGTTTTAACCTAATACTTAACAATTCTATAGCCTAAGGCATAACAATGCTTTATACAGTGTCAACAATACGTAAATCAATAACATACAGTATAAGTGTAAAATAACTTTAGTTACATAATCCTGTTGCATCTTAAAACTTATAATTGTGATGCATAACAGTGTAAGGTTTGTGTATAATACACAGTCCTATTAAAATCTATAAATCATATATAAGAATGCTAAATCAAGAAGTAAAACTGTTGAAGATAACCATGCATAACAGTGATATATGGAAATTGTAAATGGGTACAAAATGCATTGTCAGTTAATATGATGTGACTGTGTTACCAAATAATTTTACAATGCAATAAAATATTGCAGCTGTGTACAATTTAAATAGTGATAAATAATGAAATATAGTTAATGTTATGTCATATAATGCTTTATGACTATTGTGCATATTAACATAATACATGCAGAGGTGTGGCAGGGTTCCTGATGTGGGACTCTATGGAACCCCAGGATCGTTAGGATGGATTTGCTGCATGAGAAATTCCATTCATAGTATTGTAGCAGGAATTGTCCGCTTGTCGACGTCTTTAGTAGCACTTACCTGTCTGAAGAAGGACCATTCCTGAAGGAAGCCACCACCGCTGGAACTTTAGCCACTGAGAAGACGCTGGTTCTCATTTTTTGAAAACCTTAATCTACAAAGATTCATACTCAGTTGGTCAGGAAATGTCATTTTAAATTGGCACCATTTTTGAGCCAATCAGGATTTCTTCAAATAAACAATGACAGTTTGTAATAGTGAGCAAATCAAGGATTGTGTGTTATTGAGCCTCTTTTTCACTCTTTCAGTTCTTATATGGTACTAGTTGGAAAAGCTAAGCCCAACAGTGGCGGTCAAAACAGAAAATCTTGTAAAAGGGAGATCATATAATCCAATCCAAAACTATGCATAAACACAATACCTAACCGTTCTAGCAGTGTATGGTCTCATTTTAACAATGTAGGTCTGATAAATCATTTTAGAGCTTCAACAAATAAGTGTATTAACCTAATACTTAATAATGCTATATCCTAACTCATAACAATGCTTTATACAGTGTCAACAATACGTAAATCAATAACATACAGTATAAGTGTAAAATAACTTTAGTTACATAATACTGTTGCATCTTAAAACTTATAATTGTGATGCATATTAGTATAAGGTTTGTGTATAATACACAGTCCTATAGCAATCTATAAATCATATTTAAGAATGCTAAATCAAGAAGTAAAACTGTTGAAGATAACCATGCATAATAGTGATACATGAAAAGTGTAAATAGGTATAAAATGCTTAGTCAGTTAATATGATGTGACTGTGTTACCAAATAATGTTACAATGCAATAAAATATTGCAGCTGTGTACAATTTAAATAGTGATAAATACTGAAATATAGTTAATGTTATATCATATAAAGCTTTATGACAATTGTGCATATTAACATAATACATGCAGAGTTGTGGCAGGGTTTCTAATGTGGGACTCTATGGATCCCCAGGATATTAAGGATGGATTTGCTGCATGAGAAAATCCATTCATAGTATTGTAGCATGAAGTGTCCACTTGTCGACATCTTTAGTAGCACTTACCTGTTCGAAGAAGGACCATTCCTGAAGGAAGCTACCACCGCTGGAACTTTGGCCACTGAGAAGACGCTGGTTCTCATTTTTTTAAAGCCTTAATCTACAAAGATTCATACTCAGTTGGTCAGGAAATGTCATTTTAAATTGGCACCATTTTTGAGCCAATCATGACTTCTTCCAATAAACAATGACAGTTTGTCATAGTGAGCAATCCATGGATTCTGTGTTATTGAGCCTCTTTTTCACTCTTTCAGTTCTTATCTGGTACTAGTAGGAAAAGCTAAGCCCAACAGTGGCAGTCAAAACAGAAAATCTTTAAAAAGGGAGATCATATAATCCAATCCAAAACTATGCATAAACACAATACCTCACCGTTATAGCAGTGTATGGTCTCATTTTAACAATGTAGGTCTGATAAATCATTTTAGAGCTTCAACAAATAAGTGTATTAACCTAATACTTAATAATGCTATATCCTAACTCATAACAATGCTTTATACAGTGTCAACAATATGTAAATCAATAACATACAGTATAAGTGTAAAATAACTTTAGTTACATAATCCTGTTGCATCTTAAAATGTATAATTGTGATGCATAACAGTGTAAGGTTTGTGTATAATACACAGTCCCATAAAAAATCTATACATCATATATAAGAATGCTAAATCAAGAAGTAAAACTGTTGAAGATAACCATGCATAACAGTGATACATGAAAATTGTAAATGGGTACAAAATGCTTTGTCAGTTAATATGATGTGACTGTGTTACCAAGTTATGTTACAATGCAATAAAATATTGCAGCTGTGTACAATTTAAATAGTGATAAATAATGAAATATAGTTAATGTTATGTCATATAATGCTTTATGACTATTGTGCATATTAACATAATACATGCAGAGGTGTGGCAGGGTTCCTGATATGGGACTCTATGGAACCCCAGGATCGTTAGGATGGATTTGCTGCATGAGAAATTCCATTCATAGTATTGTAGCAGGAAGTGTCCGCTTGTCGACGTCTTTAGAAGCACTTACCTGTCCGAAGAAGGACCATTCCTGAAGGAAGCCACCACCGCTGGAACTTTGGCCACTGAGAAGACACTGGGTCTCATTTTTTTAAAGCCTTAATCTACAAAGATTCATACTCAGTTGGTCAGGAAATGTCATTTTAAATTGGCACCATTTTTGAGCCAATCAGGACTTCTTCCAATAAACAAAGACAGTTTGTCATAGTGAGCAAACCATGGATTCTGTGTTACTGAGCCTCTTTTTCACTCATTCAGTTCTTATCTGGTACTAGTAGGAAAAGCTAAGTCCAACAGTGACAGTCAAAACAGAAAATCTTTAAAAGGAGAGGATCATATAATCCATTCAGAAATTATGCATAAACACAATACCTAACCGTTATAGCAGTGTATAGTCTCATTTTAACAATGTAGGTCTGATAAATCATGTTAGAACTTCAACAATTAAGTGTTTTAACCTAATACTTAACAATTCTATAGCCTAAGGCATAACAATGCTTTATACAGTGTCAACAATACGTAAATCAATAACATACAGTATAAGTGTAAAATAACTTTAGTTACATAATCCTGTTGCATCTTAAAACTTATAATTGTGATGCATAACAGTGTAAGGTTTGTGTATAATACACAGTCCTATTAAAATCTATAAATCATATATAAGAATGCTAAATCAAGAAGTAAAACTGTTGAAGATAACCATGCATAACAGTGATATATGGAAATTGTAAATGGGTACAAAATGCATTGTCAGTTAATATGATGTGACTGTGTTACCAAATAATTTTACAATGCAATAAAATATTGCAGCTGTGTACAATTTAAATAGTGATAAATAATGAAATATAGTTAATGTTATGTCATATAATGCTTTATGACTATTGTGCATATTAACATAATACATGCAGAGGTGTGGCAGGGTTCCTGATGTGGGACTCTATGGAACCCCAGGATCGTTAGGATGGATTTGCTGCATGAGAAATTCCATTCATAGTATTGTAGCAGGAATTGTCTGCTTGTCGACGTCTTTAGTAGCACTTACCTGTCTGAAGAAGGACCATTCCTGAAGGAAGCTACCACCGCTGGAACTTTGGCCACTGAGAAGACGCTGGTTCTCATTTTTTTAAAGCCTTAATCTACAAAGATTCATACTCAGTTGGTCAGTAAATGTAATTTTAAATTGGCACCATTTTTGAGCCAATCATGACTTCTTCCAATAAACAATGACAGTTTGTCATAGTGAGCAATCCATGGATTCTGTGTTATTGAGCCTCTTTTTCACTCTTTCGGTTCTTATCTGGTACTAGTAGGAAAAGCTAAGTCCAACAGTGACAGTCAAAACAGAAAATCTTTAAAAGGAGAGGATCATATAATCCATTCAGAAATTATGCATAAACACAATACCTAACCGTTATAGCAGTGTATAGTCTCATTTTAACAATGTAGGTCTGATAAATCATGTTAGAACTTCAACAATTATGTGTTTTAACCTAATACTTAACAATTCTATAGCCTAAGGCATAACAATGCTTTATACAGTGTCAACAATACGTAAATCAATAACATACAGTATAAGTGTAAAATAACTTTAGTTACATAATCCTGTTGCATCTTAAAACGTATAATTGTGATGCATAACAGTGTAAGGTTTGTGTATAATACACAGTCCCATAAAAAATCTATACATCATATATAAGAATGCTAAATCAAGAAGTAAAACTGTTGAAGATAACCATGCATAACAGTGATACATGAAAATTGTAAATAGGTATAAAAAGCTTAGTCAGTTAATAAGATGTGACTGTGTTACCAAATAATGTTACAATGCAATAAAATATTGCAGCTGTGTACAATTTAAATTGTGATAGATAATGAAGTATAGTTATTGTTATATCATATAATGCTTTATGACTAATGTGCATATTAACATAATACATGCAGAGGTGTGGCAGGGTTCCTGATGTGGGACTTTGTGGAACCCCAGTATCGTTAGAATGGATTTGCTGCATGAGAAATTCCATTCATAGTATTGCAGCAGGAAGTGTCTGCTTGTCGACGTCTTTAGTAGCACTTACCTGTCCGAAGAAGGACCATTCCTGAAGGAAGCTACCACTGCTGGAACTTTGGCCACTGAGAAGACGCTGGTTCTCATTTTTTTAAACCCTTAATCTACAAAGATTCATACTCAGTTGGTCAGGAAATGTCATTTTAAATTGGCACCATTTTTGAGCCAATCATGACTTCTTCCAATAAACAATGACAGTTTGTCATAGTGAGCAATCCATGGATTCTGTGTTATTGAGCCTCTTTTTCGCTCTTTCATTTCTTATCTGGTACTAGTAGGAAAAACTAAGCCCAACAGTGGCAGTCAAAACAGAAAATCTTTAAAAGGAGAGGATCATATAATTCATTCAGAAACTATGCATAAACACAATACCTAACCGTTATAGCAGTGTATAGTCTAATTTTAACAATGTAGGTCTGATAAATCATGTTAGAGCTTCAAGAAATAAGTGTTTTAACCTAATACTTAACAATGCTATATCCTAAGGCATAATAATGCTTTATACAGTGTCAACAATACGTAAATCAATAACATACAGTATAAGTGTAAAATAACTTTAGTTACATAATCCTGTTGCATCTTAAAACTTATAATTGTGATGCATAACAGTGTAAGGTATGTGTATAATACACAGTCCTATAACAATATATAAATCATATATAAGAATGCTAAATCAAGAAGTAAAACTGTTGAAGATAACCATGCATAACAGTGATACATGAAAATTGTAAATGGGTACAAAATGCTTTGTCAGTTAATATGATGTGACTGTGTTACCAAATAATGTTACAATGCAATAAAATATTGCAGCTGTGTACAATTTAAATAGTGATAAATAATGAAGTATAGTTATTGTTATATCATATAATGCTTTATGACTATTGTGCATATTAACATAATACATGCAGAGGTGTGGAAGGGTTCCTGATGTGGGACTTTGTGGAACCCCAGGATGTTAGGATGGATTTGCTGCATGAGAAATTCCATTCATAGTACTGTAGCAGGAAGTGTCTTCTTGTCGACGTCTTTAGTAGCACTTACCTGTCCGAAGAACGACCATTCCTGAAGGAAGCTACCACCGCTGGAACTTTGGCCACTGAGAAGACGCTGGTTCTCATTTTTTTAAAGCCTTAATCTACAAAGATTCATACTCAGTTGGTCAGGAAATGTCATTTTAAATTGGCACCATTTTTGAGCCAATCATGACTTCTTCCAATAAACAATGACAGTTTGTCATAGTGAGCAAACCATGGATTCTGTGTTACTGAGCCTCTTTTTCACTTTTCAGTTCTTATCTGGTACTAGTTGGAAAAGCTAAGCCCAACAGTGGCGGTCAAAACAGAAAATCTTTAAAAAGGGAGATCATATAATCCAATCCAAAACTATGCATAAACACAATACCTAACCGTTATAGCAGTGTATGGTCTCATTTTAACAATGTAGGTCTGATAAATCATTTTAGAGCTTCCACAAATAAGTGTATTAACCTAAAACTTAATAATGCTATATCCTAACTCATAACAATGCTTTATACAGTGTCAACAATACGTAAATCAATAACATACAGTATAAGTGTAAAATGACTTTAGTTACATAATACTGTTGCATCTTAAAACTTATAATTGTGATGCATAATAGTATAAGGTTTGTGTATAATACACAGTCCTATAAAAATCTATAAATCATATATAAAAATGCAAAATCAAGAAGTATAACTGTTGAAGATAACCATGCATAACAGTGATACATGAAAATTGTAAATAGGTATAAAAAGCTTAGTCAGTTAATAAGATGTGACTGTGTTACCAAATAATGTTACAATGCAATAAAATATTGCAGCTGTGTACAATTTAAATTGTGATAGATAATGAAGTATAGTTATTGTTATATCATATAATGCTTTATGACTAATGTGCATATTAACATAATACATGCAGAGGTGTGGCAGGGTTCCTGATGTGGGACTTTGTGGAACCCCAGGATCGTTAGAATGGATTTGCTGCATGAGAAATTCCATTCATAGTATTGCAGCAGGAAGTGTCTGCTTGTCGACGTCTTTAGTAGCACTTACCTGTCCGAAGAAGGACCATTCCTGAAGGAAGCTACCACTGCTGGAACTTTGGCCACTGAGAAGACGCTGGTTCTCATTTTTTTAAACCCTTAATCTACAAAGATTCATACTCAGTTGGTCAGGAAATGTCATTTTAAATTGGCATCATTTTTGAGCCAATCATGACTTCTTCCAATAAACAATGACAGTTTGTCATAGTGAGCAATCCATGGATTCTGTGTTATTGAGCCTCTTTTTCACTCTTTCATTTCTTATCTGGTACTAGTAGGAAAAACTAAGCCCAACAGTGGCAGTCAAAACAGAAAATCTTTAAAAGTAGAGGATCATATAATTCATTCAGAAACTATGCATAAACACAATACCTAACCGTTATAGCAGTGTATAGTCTCATTTTAACAATGTAGGTCTGATAAATCATGTTAGAGCTTCAACAAATAAGTGTTTTAACCTAATACTTAACAATGCTATATCCTAAGGCATAATAATGCTTTATACAGTGTCAACAATACGTAAATCAATAACATACAGTATAAGTGTAAAATAACTTTAGTTACATAATCCTGTTGCATCTTAAAACTTATAATTGTGATGCATAACAGTGTAAGGTATGTGTATAATACACAGTCCTATAACAATATATAAATCATATATAAGAATGCTAAATCAAGAAGTATAACTGTTGAAGATAACGATGCATAACAGTGATACATGAAAATTGTAAATGAGGACAAAATGCTTTGTCAGTTAATATGATGTGACTGTGTTACCAAATAATTTTACAATGCAATAAAATATTGCAGCTGTGTACAATTTAAATAGTGATAAATAATGAAATATAGTTAATGTTATATCATATAATGCTTTATGACTATTGTGCATATTAACATAATACATGCAGAGGTGTTGCAGGGTTCCTGATGTGGGACTCTATGGAACCCTAGGATCGTTAGGATGGTTTTGCTGCATGAGAAATTCCATTCAAAGTATTGTAGCAGGAAGTGTCCGCTTGTTGACGTCTTTAGTAGCACTTACCTGTCTGAAGAAGGACCATTCCTGAAGGAAGCCACCACCGCTGGAACTTTAGCCACTGAGAAGACGATGGTTCTCATTTTTTGAAAGCCTTAATCTACAAAGATTAATACTCAGTTGGTCAGGAAATGTAATTTTAAATTGGCACCATTTTTGAGCCAATCAGGACTTTTCCAATAAACAATGACAGTTTGTAATAGTGAGCAAATCAAGGATTCTGTGTTATTGAGCCTCTTTTTCACTCTTTCAGTTCTTATATGGGACTAGTTGGAACAGCTAAGCCCAACAGTGGCAGTCAAAACAGAAAATCTTTAAAAAGTGAGATCATATAATCCAATCCAAAACTATGCATAAACACAATACCTAACCGTTATAGCAGTGTATGGTCTCATTTTAACAATGTAGGTCTGATAAATCATGTTAGAGCTTCCACAAATAGGTGTATTAACCTAAAACTTAATAATGCTATATCCTAACTCATAACAATGCTTTATACAGTGTCAACAATACGTAAATCAATAACATACAGTATAAGTGTAAAATAACTTTAGTTACATAATACTGTTGCATATTAAAACTTATAATTGTGATGCATAATAGTATAAGGTTTGGGTATAATACACAGTCCTATAAAAATCTATAAATCATATATAAGAATGCTAAATCAAGAAGTAAAACTGTTGAAGATAACCATGCATAACAGTGATACATGAAAATTGTAAATAGGTATAAAAAGTTTATTCAGTTAATATGATGTGACTGTGTTACCAAATAATGTTACAATGCAGTAAAATATTGCAGCTGTGTACAATTTAAATAGTGATAAATAATGAAATATAGTTAATGTTATATCATATAATGCTTTATGACAATTGTGCATATTAACATAATACATGCAGAGGTGTGGCAGGGTTCCTGATGTGGGACTTTGTGGAACCCCAGGACCGTTAGGATGGATTTGCTGCATGAGAAAATCCATTCATAGTATTGTAGCATGAAGTGTCTGCTTGTTGACGTCTTTAGTAGCACTTACCTGTCCGAAGAAGGACCATTCCTGAAGGAAGCTACCACCGCTGGATCTTTGGCCACTGAGAAGACGCTGGTTCTCATTTTTTTGAAAGCCTTAATCTACAAAGATTCATACTCAGTTAGTCAGGAAATGTAATTTTAAATTGGCACCATTTTTGAGCCAATCAGGACTTCTTCCAATAAACAATGACAGTTTGTCATAGTGAGCAAACCATGGATTCTGTGTTATTGAGCCTCTTTTTCACTCTTTCAGTTCTTATCTGGTACTAGTAGGAAAAGCTAAGCCCAGCAGTGGCGGTCAAAACAGAAAATCTTTAAAAGGAGAGGATCATATAATCCAATCCAAAACTATGCATAAACACAATACCTAACCATTATAGCAGTGTATGGTCTCATTTTAACAATGTAGGTCTGATAAATCATTTTAGAGCTTCAACAAATAAGTGTATTAACCTAATACTTAACAATGCTATATCCTAAGGCATAACAATGCTTTATACAGTGTCAACAATACGTAAATCAATAACATACAGTATAATTGTAAATTAACTTTAGTTACATAATCCTGTTGCATCTTAAAACTTATAATTGTGATGCATAACAGTGTAAGGTTTGTGTATAATACACAGTCCTATAAAAATCTATAAATCACATATAAGAATGCTAAATCAAGAAGTAAAACTGTTGAAGATAACCATGCATAACAGTGATACATGAAAATTGTAAATGGGTACAAAATGCATTGTCAGTTAATATGATGTGACTGTGTTACCAAATAATGTTACAATGCAATAAAATATTGCAGCTGTGTACAATTTAAATAGTGATAAATAATGAAATATAGTTAAAGTTATATCATATAATGCTTTATGACTATTGTGCATATTAACATAATACATGCAGAGGTGTTGCAGGGTTCCTGATGTGGGACACTATGGAACCCCAGGATCATTAGGATGTATTTGCTGCATGAGAAATTCCATTCATAGTATTGTAGCAGGAAGTGTCCGCTTGTTGACGTCTTTAGTAGCACTTACTTGTCTGAAGAAGGACCATTCCTGAAGGAAGCCACCACCGCTGGAACTTTAGCCACTGAGAAGACGCTGGTTCTCATTTTTTGAAAGCCTTAATCTACAAAGATTAATACTCAGTTGGTCAGGAAATGTAATTTTAAATTGGCACCATTTTTGAGCCAATCAGGACTTCTTCCAATAAACAATGACAGTTTGTAATAGTGAGCAAATCAAGGATTGTGTGTTATTGAGCCTCTTTTTCACTCTTTCAGTTCTTATATGGTACTAGTTGGAACAGCTAAGCCCAACAGTGGCAGTCAAAACAGAAAATCTTGAAAAAGTGAGATCATATAATCCAATCCAAAACTATGCATAAACACAATACCTAACCGTTATAGCAGTGTATGGTCTCATTTTAACAATGTAGGTCTGATAAATAATTTTAGAGCTTCCACAAATAAGTGTATTAACCTAAAACTTAATAATGCTATATCCTAACTCATAACAATGCTTTATACAGTGTCAACAATACGTAAATCAATAACATACAGTATAAGTGTAAAATAACTTTAGTTACATAATACTGTTGCATCTTAAAACTTATAATTGTGATGCATAATAGTATAAGGTTTGTGTATAATACACAGTCCTATAAAAATCTATAAATCATATATAAAAATGCTAAATCAAGAAGTAAAACTGTTGAAGATAACCATGCATAACAGTGATACATGAAAATTGTAAATAGGTATAAAAAGCTTAGTCAGTTAGTAAGATGTGACTGTGTTACCAAATAATGTTACAATGCAATAAAATATTGCAGCTGTGTACAATTTAAATTGTGATAAATAATGAAGTATAGTTATTGTTATATCATATAATGCTTTATGACTATTGTGCATATTAACATAATACATGCAGAGGTGTGGCAGGGTTCCTGATGTGGGACTTTGTGGAACCCCAGGATCGTTAGAATGGATTTGCTGCATGAGAAATTCCATTCATAGTATTGTAGCAGGAAGTGTCTGCTTGTCGACGTCTTTAGTAGCACTTACCTGTCCGAAGAAGGACCATTCCTGAAGGAAGCTACCACTGCTGGAACTTTGGCCACTGAGAAGACACTGGTTCTCATTTTTTTAAAGCCTTAATCTACAAAGATTCATACTCAGTTGGTCAGGAAATGTCATTTTAAATTGGCACCATTTTTGAGCCAATCATGACTTCTTCCAATAAACAATGACAGTTTGTCATAGTGAGCAATCCATGGATTCTGTGTTATTGAGCCTCTTTTTCACTCTTTCATTTCTTATCTGGTACTAGTAGGAAAAACTAAGCCCAACCGTGGCAGTCAAAACAGAAAATCTTTAAAAGGAGAGGATCATATAATTCATTCAGAAACTATGCATAAACACAATACCTAACCGTTATAGCAGTGTATAGTCTCATTTTAACAATGTAGGTCTGATAAATCATGTTAGAGCTTCAACAAATAAGTGTTTTAACCTAATACTTAACAATGCTATATCCTAAGGCATAATAATGCTTTATACAGTGTCAACAATACGTAAATCAATAACATACAGTATAAGTGTAAAATAACTTTAGTTACATAATCCTGTTGCATCTTAAAACTTATAATTGTGATGCATAACAGTGTAAGGTATGTGTATAATACACAGTCTATAACAATATATAAATCATATATAAGAATGCTAAATCAAGAAGTATAACTGTTGAAGATAATGATGCATAACAGTGATACATGAAAATTGTAAATGAGGACAAAATGCTTTGTCAGTTAATATGATGTGACTGTGTTACCAAATAATTTTACAATGCAATAAAATTTTGCAGCTGTGTACAATTTAAATAGTGATAAATAATGAAATATAGTTAATGTTATATCATATAATGCTTTATGACTATTGTGCATATTAACATAATACATGCAGAGGTGTGGCAGGGTTCCTGATGTGGGACTTTGTGGAACCCCAGGATCGTTAGAATGGATTTGCTGCATGAGAAATTCCATTCATAGTATTGTAGCAGGAAGTGTCTGCTTGTTGACGTCTTTAGTAGCACTTACCTGTCCGAAGAAGGACCATTCCTGAAGGAAGCTACCACTGCTGGAACTTTGGCCACTGAGAAGACGCTGGTTCTCATTTTTTTAAACCCTTAATCTACAAAGATTCATACTCAGTTGGTCAGGAAATGTCATTTTAAATTGGCACCATTTTTGAGCCAATCATGACTTCCAATAAACAATGACAGTTTGTCATAGTGAGCAATCCATGGATTCTGTGTTACTGAGCCTCTTTTTCACTCTTTCATTTCTTATCTGGTACTAGTAGGAAAAGCTGAGCCCAACAGTGGCAGTCAAAACAGAAAATCTTTAAAAGGAGAGGATCATATAATTCATTCAGAAACTATGCATAAACACAATACCTAACTGTTATAGCAGTGTATAGTCTCATTTTAACAATGTAGGTCTGATAAATCATGTTAGAGCTTCAAGAAATAAGTATTTTAACCTAATACTTAACAATGCTATATCCTAAGTCATAATAATGCTTTATACAGTGTCAACAATACGTAAATCAATAACATACAGTATAAGTGTAAAATAACTTTAGTTACATAATCCTGTTGCATCTTAAAACTTATAATTGTGATGCATAACAGTGTAAGGTATGTGTATAATACACAGTCCTATAACAATATATAAATCATATATAAGAATGCTAAATCAAGAAGTATAACTGTTGAAGATAACCATGCATAACAGTGATACATGAAAATTGTAAATGAGTACAAAATGCTTTGTCAGTTAATATGATGTGACTGTGTTACCAAATAATGTTACAATGCAATAAAATATTGCAGTTGTGTACAATTTAAATAGTGATAAATAATGAAATATAGTTAATGTTATATCATATAATGCTTTATGACTATTGTGCATATTAACATAATACATGCAGAGGTGTGGCAGGATTTCTGAGGTGGGACTTTGTGGAACCCCAGGATTGTTAGCATGGATTTGCTGCATGAGAAATTCCATTCATAGTATTGTAGCAGAAAGTGTCTGCTTGTCGACGTCTTTAGTAGCACTTACCTGTCTGAAGAAGGACCATTCCTGAAGGAAGCCACCACTGCTGGAACTTTAGCCACTGAGAAGACGATGGTTCTCATTTTTTGAAAGCCTTAATCTACAAAGATTAATACTCAGTTGGTCAGGAAATGTAATTTTAAATTGGCACCATTTTTGAGCCAATCAGGACTCTTCCAATAAACAATGACAGTTTGTAATAGTGAGCAAATCAAGGATTCTGTGTTATTGAGCCTCTTTTTCACTCTTTCAGTTCTTATATGGTACTAGTTGGAACAGCTAAGCCCAACAGTGGCAGTCAAAACAGATTTATCATATAATCCAATCCAAAACTATGCATAAACACAATACCTAACCGTTATAGCAGTGTATGGTCTCATTTTAACAATGTAGGTCTGATAAATCATTTTAGAGCTTCCACAAATAGGTGTATTAACCTAAAACTTAATAATGCTATATCCTAACTCATAACAATGCTTTATACAGTGTCAACAATATGTAAATCAATAACATACAGTATAAGTGTAAATTAACTTTAGTTACATAATCCTGTTGCATCTTAAAACTTATAATTGTGATGCATAACAGTGTAAGGTTTGTGTATAATACACAGTCCTATAAAAATCTATAAATCATATATAAGAATGCTAAATCAAGAAGTAAAACTGTTGAAGATAACCATGCATAACAGTGATACATGAAAATTGTAAATGGGTACAAAATAAATTGTCAGTTAATATGATGTGACTGTGTTACCAAATAATTTTACAATGCAATAAAATTTTGCAGCTGTGTACAATTTAAATAGTGATAAATAATGAAATATAGTTAATGTTATATCATATAATGCTTTATGACTATTGTGCATATTAACATAATACATGCAGAGGTGTGGCAGGGTTCCTGATGTGGGACTTTGTGGAACCCCAGGATCGTTAGAATGGTTTTGCTGCATGAGAAATTCCATTCATAGTATTGTAGCAGGAAGTGTCTGCTTGTTGACGTCTTTAGTAGCACTTACCTGTCCGAAGAAGGACCATTCCTGAAGGAAGCTACCACTGCTGGAACTTTGGCCACTGAGAAGACGCTGGTTCTCATTTTTTTAAACCCTTAATCTACAAAGATTCATACTCAGTTGGTCAGGAAATGTCATTTTAAATTGGCACCATTTTTGAGCCAATCATGACTTCCAATAAACAATGACAGTTTGTCATAGTGAGCAATCCATGGATTCTGTGTTACTGAGCCTCTTTTTCACTCTTTCATTTCTTATCTGGTACTAGTAGGAAAAGCTGAGCCCAACAGTGGCAGTCAAAACAGAAAATCTTTAAAAGGAGAGGATCATATAATTCATTCAGAAACTATGCATAAACACAATACCTAACCGTTATAGCAGTGTATAGTCTCATTTTAACAATGTAGGTCTGATAAATCATGTTAGAGCTTCAAGAAATAAGTGTTTTAACCTAATACTTAACAATGCTATATCCTAAATCATAATAATGCTTTATACAGTGTCAACAATACGTAAATCAATAACATACAGTATAAGTGTAAAATAACTTTAGTTACATAATCCTGTTGCATCTTAAAACTTATAATTGTGATGCATAACAGTGTAAGGTATGTGTATAATACACAGTCCTATAACAATATATAAATCATATATAAGAATGCTAAATCAAGAAGTATAACTGTTGAAGATAACCATGCATAACAGTGATACATGAAAATTGTAAATGAGTACAAAATGCTTTGTCAGTTAATATGATGTGACTGTGTTACCAAATAATGTTACAATGCAATAAAATATTGCAGTTGTGTACAATTTAAATAGTGATAAATAATGAAATATAGTTAATGTTATATCATATAATGCTTTATGACTATTGTGCATATTAACATAATACATGCAGAGGTGTGGCAGGATTTCTGAGGTGGGACTTTGTGGAACCCCAGGATTGTTAGCATGGATTTGCTGCATGAGAAATTCCATTCATAGTATTGTAGCAGAAAGTGTCTGCTTGTCGACGTCTTTAGTAGCACTTACCTGTCTGAAGAAGGACCATTCCTGAAGGAAGCCACCACTGCTGGAACTTTAGCCACTGAGAAGACGATGGTTCTCATTTTTTGAAAGCCTTAATCTACAAAGATTAATACTCAGTTGGTCAGGAAATGTAATTTTAAATTGGCACCATTTTTGAGCCAATCAGGACTCTTCCAATAAACAATGACAGTTTGTAATAGTGAGCAAATCAAGGATTCTGTGTTATTGAGCCTCTTTTTCACTCTTTCAGTTCTTATATGGTACTAGTTGAAACAGCTAAACCCAACAGTGGCAGTCAAAACAGATTTATCATATAATCCAATCCAAAACTATGCATAAACACAATACCTAACCGTTATAGCAGTGTATGGTCTCATTTTAACAATGTAGGTCTGATAAATCATTTTAGAGCTTCCACAAATAGGTGTATTAACCTAAAACTTAATAATGCTATATCCTAACTCATAACAATGCTTTATACAGTGTCAACAATATGTAAATCAATAACATACAGTATAAGTGTAAATTAACTTTAGTTACATAATCCTGTTGCATCTTAAAACTTATAATTGTGATGCATAACAGTGTAAGGTTTGTGTATAATACACAGTCCTATAAAAAATCTATAAATCATATATAAGAATGCTAAATCAAGAAGTAAAACTGTTGAAGATAACCATGCATAACAGTGATACATGAAAATTGTAAATGGGTACAAAATAAATTGTCAGTTAATATGATGTGACTGTGTTACCAAATAATGTTACAATGCAATAAAATATTGCAGCTGTGTACAATTTAAATAGTGATAAATAATAAAATATAGTTAATGTTATATCATATAATGCTTTATGACTATTGTGCATATTAACATAATACATGCAGAGGTGTGGCAGGGTTCCTGATGTGGGACTCTATGGAACCCCAGGATCGTTAGGATGGATTTGCTGCATGAGAAATTCCATTCATAGTATTGTAGCAGGAAGTGTCCGCTTGTCGACGTCTTTAGAAACACTTACCTGTCCGAAGAAGGACCATTCCTGAAGGAAGCCACCACCGCTGGAACTTTGGCCGCTGAGAAGACACTGGGTCTCATTTTTTTAAAGCCTTAATCTACAAAGATTCATACTCAGTTGGTCAGTAAATGTAATTTTAAATTGGCACCATTTTTGAGCCAATCAGGACTTCTTCCAATAAACAATGACAGTTTGTCATAGTGAGCAAACCATCGATTCTGTGTTATTGAGCCTTTTTTTCACTCTTTCAGTTCTTATCTGGTACTAGTAGGAAAAGCTGAGCCCAACAGTGGTGGTCAAAACTGAAAATCTTTAAAAGGAGAGGATCATATAATCCATTCAGAAACTATGCATAAACACAATTCCTATCCGTTATAGCAGTGTATGGTCTCATTTTAACAATGTAGGTCTGATAAATCATTTTAGAGCTTCAAGACATAAGTGTTTTAACCTAATACTTAACAATGCTATATCCTAAGGCATAGTAATGCTTTATACAGTGTCAACAATACGTAAATCAATAACATACAGTATAAGTGTAAAATAACTTTAGTTACATAATCCTGTTGCATCTTAAAACTTATAATTGTGATGCATAACAGTGTAAGGTATGTGTATAATACACAGTTCTATAACAATATATAAATCATATATAAGAATGCTAAATCAAGAAGTAAAACTGTTGAAGATAACCATGCATAACAGTGATACATGAAAATTGTAAATGGGTACAAAATGCTTTGTCAGTTAATATGATGTGACTGTGTTACCAAATAATGTTACAATGCAATAAAATATTGCAGCTGTGTACAATTTAAATAGTGATAAATAATGAAGTATAGTTATTATTATATCATATAATGCTTTATGACTATTGTGCATATTAACATAATACATGCAGAGGTGTGGAAGGGTTCCTGATGTGGGACTTTGTGGAACCCCAGGATGTTAGGATGGATTTGCTGCATGAGAAATTCCATTCATAGTACTGTAGCAGGAAGTGTCTGCTTGTCGACGTCTTTAGTAGCACTTACCTGTCCGAAAAACGACCATTCCTGAAGGAAGCTACCACCGCTGGAACTTTGGCCACTGAGAAGACGCTGGTTCTCATTTTTTTAAAGCCTTAATCTACAAAGATTCATACTCAGTTGGTCAGGAAATGTCATTTTAAATTGGCACCATTTTTGAGCCAATCATGACTTCTTCCAATAAACAATGACAGTTTGTCATAATGAGCAAACCATGGATTCTGTGTTACTGAGCCTCTTTTTCACTTTTTCAGTTCTTATCTGGTACTAGTAGGAAAAGCTAAGCCCAACAGTGGCGGTCAAAACAGAAAATCTTTAAAAAGGGAGATCATATAATCCAATCCCAAACTATGCATAAACACAATACCTCACCGTTATAGCAGTGTATGGTCTCATTTTAACAATGTAGGTCTGATAAATCATTTTAGAGCTTCCACAAATAAGTATATTAACCTAAAACTTAATAATGCTATATCCTAACTCATAACAATGCTTTATACAGTGTCAACAATACGTAAATCAATAACATACAGTATAAGTGTAAAATAACTTTAGTTACATAATACTGTTGCATCTTAAAACTTATAATTGTGATGCATAATAGTATAAGGTTTGTGTATAATACACAGTCCTATAAAAATCTATAAATCATATATAAAAATGCTAAATCAAGAAGTAAAACTGTTGAAGATAACCATGCATAACAGTGATACATGAAAATTGTAAATAGGTATAAAAAGCTTAGTCAGTTAATAAGATGTGACTGTGTTACCAAATAATGTTACAATGCAATAAAATCTTGCAGCTGTGTACAATTTAAATAGTGATAAATAATGAAGTATAGTTATTGTTATATCATATAATGCTTTATGACTAATGTGCATATTAACATAATACATGCAGAGGTGTGGCAGGGTTCCTGATGTGGGACTTTGTGGAACCCCAGGATCGTTAGAATGGATTTGCTGCATGAGAAATTCCATTTATAGTATTGTATCAGGAAGTGTCTGCTTGTCGACGTCTTTAGTAGCACTTACCTGTCCGAAGAAGGACCATTCCTGAAGGAAGCTACCACTGCTGGAACTTTGGCCACTGAGAAGACGCTGGTTCTCATTTTTTTAAACCCTTAATCTACAAAGATTCATACTCAGTTGGTCAGGAAATGTCATTTTAAATTGGCACCATTTTTGAGCCAATCATGACTTCTTCCAATAAACAATGACAGTTTGTCATAGTGAGCAATCCATGGATTCTGTGTTATTGAGCCTCTTTTTCACTCTTTCATTTCTTATCTGGTACTAGTAGGAAAAACTAAGCCCAACAGTGGCAGTCAAAACAGAAAATCTTTAAAAGGAGAGGATCATATAATTCATTCAGAAACTATGCATAAATACAATACCTAACCGTTATAGCAGTGTATAGTCTCATTTTAACAATGTAGGTCTGATAAATCATGTTAGAGCTTCAAGAAATAAGTGTTTTAACCTAATACTTAACAATGCTATATCCTAAGGCATAATAATGCTTTATACAGTGTCAACAATACGTAAATCAATAACATACAGTATAAGTGTAAAATAACTTTAGTTACATAATCCTGTTGCATCTTAAAACTTATAATTGTGATGCATAACAGTGTAAGGTATGTGTATAATACACAGTCCTATAACAATATATAAATCATATATAAGAATGCAAAATCAAGAAGTATAACTGTTGAAGATAACGATGCATAACAGTGATACATGAAAATTGTAAATGAGGACAAAATGCTTTGTCAGTTAATATGATGTGACTGTGTTACCAAATAATTTTACAATGCAATAAAATATTGCAGCTGTGTACAATTTAAATAGTGATAAATAATGAAATATAGTTAATGTTATATCATATAATGCTTTATGACTATTGTGCATATTAACATAATACATGCAGAGGTGTTGCAGGGTTCCTGATGTGGGACTCTATGGAACCCCAGGATCGTTAGGATGGATTTACTGCATGAGAAATTCCATTCATAGTATTGTAGCAGGAAGTGTCCGCTTGTTGACGTCTTTAGTAGCACTTACCTGTTGTCACGATCCGGGTATCTGGACGCCATTACTTACCCTTCAGATGCCTTCTAAGGCTGGCTCAGCATTCCAGGACCGGATCCCATCTGTCATACTGATGTCCACATTCCTGCCTCCTCTCCTGTCACTCTGAGACGCGGTCACCGCAACGCCTGTAACATCCGGAATGGCGTTTCCCGCGGCCTCCGCCGCTGTTCCTGAGTTTCTGCATGCAGAGTGTCAGAGTGGTGATTACGTCAGCCGCGGCCTCCGCTGTGCCCGCGTGGTTAAGTGTGCACTTATCAGTCTGGCGTCTCCTGTCTCCTGTGGCCGGCGCCGCCATTACTGTTTTAATTCCCACATGGATTACAAACCAAACTTCCCTCCAAGTGTCTGCATGGGCGCAGCCATCTTGGATTCTGTCACCTGTTCATTTCCACCAATCTGTTGTTACCATTGTAAATCTGCATAATTGCCTAGCCAATCCCTTCCTTGCTGCAGGTATAAGTATTCTGTGCCTGAGCAAGGAAGGCGTCAGTGCTTTGGTTGTCAAACCTAGTTCCAGTTTGTCTCTCTCCTGTGATTGTCTTCCAGGTTCCAGCTCCTGTCTCCAGACTTCTGCTATAGAGACCCGCACCAGCATTCCATCTGCGGTGTAGCCTGACTCTCCGATCCATTCTGGACTCACCTGTTTCCAGCTACAACATCACCTGCTTCCAGCTCAGCTTCCAGCAGTGTACAGCTTCTCTTAAAGGGCCGGTGTCCTTTCTGCAGTTTACCACTCTCCACCGGTATTATTATTTCTTCGCTCTCAAATTCCACATTTCATCTATATTGCATCGCTCTCAAGCTTTATTTATTATTTAACTGGTTCCAGCCAGTATCCACTCCGTGCCAACACCTGTCTGGTTCTAACCAGTACCCACAGCAGCATTTTATCTACAGCAGTCCAGCTTTCCCTGGAACACCAGCTGGTACGACCCTGGGCTTTCCTCATTGCTACAGTTGAGCCTGGTAAGGACTTTCCAACTTGCAGATAATAAGAACTGTCTCATACCACCAGAGCTCTGTGGCCCCTGCCACCCTGTAGTACCCAGGAACTGTATTATTATTTCTCTGCTGATTTTTATGTTTCTTTTTACTGCTACTGTGATGCATGGAGTTTGTCATAAATAAATATCATTGACTTTTACTCAAGTTGTCGTGGTCACGCCTTCGGGCGGTTTCTCTTCATGTTACTTACATGTCCAGGGGTCTGATACAACCTCCCAGGTTCCGGTACGTCTCAGCCCCTACAACTGAGGCTGCCTTCCGTCAGCTCAGGCCCTCAGTTGTGACACCTGTCTGAAGAAGGACCATTCCTGAAGGAAGCCACCACCGCTGGAACTTTAGCCACTGAGAAGACGATGGTTCTCATTTTTTGAAAGCCTTAATCTACAAAGATTAATACTCAGTTGGTCAGGAAATGTAATTTTAAATTGGCACCATTTTTGAGCCAATCAGGACTCTTCCAATAAACAATGACAGTTTGTAATAGTGAGCAAATCAAGGATTCTGTGTTATTGAGCCTCTTTTTCACTCTTTCAGTTCTTATATGGTACTAGTTGGAACAGCTAAGCCCAACAGTGGCAGTCAAAACAGAAAATCTTTAAAAAGTGAGAACATATAATCCAATCCAAAACTATGCATAAACACAATACCTAACCGTTATAGCAGTGTATGGTCTCATTTTAACAATGTAGGTCTGATAAATCATTTTAGAGCTTCCACAAATAGGTGTATTAACCTAAAACTTAATAATGCTATATCCTAACTCATAACAATGCTTTATACAGTGTCAACAATACGTAAATCAATAACATACAGTATAAGTGTAAAATAACTTTAGTTACATAATACTGTTGCATATTAAAACTTATAATTGTGATGCATAACAGTATAAGGTTTGTGTATAATACACAGTCCTATAAAAATCTATAAATCATATATAAGAATGCTAAATCAAGAAGTAAAACTGTTGAAGATAACCATGCATAACAGTGATACATGAAAATTGTAAATGAGTACAAAATGCTTTGTCAGTTAATATGATGTGACTGTGTTACCAAATAATGTTACAATGCAATAAAATATTGCAGTTGTGTACAATTTAAATAGTGATAAATAATGAAATATAGTTAATGTTATATCATATAATGCTTTATGACTATTGTGCATATTAACATAATACATGCAGAGGTGTGGCAGGATTTCTGAGGTGGGACTTTGTGGAACCCCAGGATTGTTAGCATGGATTTGCTGCATGAGAAATTCCATTCATAGTATTGTAGCAGAAAGTGTCTGCTTGTCGACGTCTTTAGTAGCACTTACCTGTCTGAAGAAGGACCATTCCTGAAGGAAGCCACCACTGCTGGAACTTTAGCCACTGAGAAGACGATGGTTCTCATTTTTTGAAAGCCTTAATCTACAAAGATTAATACTCAGTTGGTCAGGAAATGTAATTTTAAATTGGCACCATTTTTGAGCCAATCAGGACTCTTCCAATAAACAATGACAGTTTGTAATAGTGAGCAAATCAAGGATTCTGTGTTATTGAGCCTCTTTTTCACTCTTTCAGTTCTTATATGGTACTAGTTGGAACAGCTAAGCCCAACAGTGGCAGTCAAAACAGATTTATCATATAATCCAATCCAAAACTATGCATAAACACAATACCTAACCGTTATAGCAGTGTATGGTCTCATTTTAACAATGTAGGTCTGATAAATCATTTTAGAGCTTCCACAAATAGGTGTATTAACCTAAAACTTAATAATGCTATATCCTAACTCATAACAATGCTTTATACAGTGTCAACAATATGTAAATCAATAACATACAGTATAAGTGTAAATTAACTTTAGTTACATAATCCTGTTGCATCTTAAAACTTATAATTGTGATGCATAACAGTGTAAGGTTTGTGTATAATACACAGTCCTATAAAAATCTATAAATCATATATAAGAATGCTAAATCAAGAAGTAAAACTGTTGAAGATAACCATGCATAACAGTGATACATGAAAATTGTAAATGGGTACAAAATAAATTGTCAGTTAATATGATGTGACTGTGTTACCAAATAATGTTACAATGCAATAAAATATTGCAGCTGTGTACAATTTAAATAGTGATAAATAATAAAATATAGTTAATGTTATATCATATAATGCTTTATGACTATTGTGCATATTAACATAATACATGCAGAGGTGTGGCAGGGTTCCTGATGTGGGACTCTATGGAACCCCAGGATCGTTAGGATGGATTTGCTGCATGAGAAATTCCATTCATAGTATTGTAGCAGGAAGTGTCCGCTTGTCGACGTCTTTAGAAACACTTACCTGTCCGAAGAAGGACCATTCCTGAAGGAAGCCACCACCGCTGGAACTTTGGCCGCTGAGAAGACACTGGGTCTCATTTTTTTAAAGCCTTAATCTACAAAGATTCATACTCAGTTGGTCAGTAAATGTAATTTTAAATTGGCACCATTTTTGAGCCAATCAGGACTTCTTCCAATAAACAATGACAGTTTGTCATAGTGAGCAAACCATCGATTCTGTGTTATTGAGCCTTTTTTTCACTCTTTCAGTTCTTATCTGGTACTAGTAGGAAAAGCTGAGCCCAACAGTGGTGGTCAAAACTGAAAATCTTTAAAAGGAGAGGATCATATAATCCATTCAGAAACTATGCATAAACACAATTCCTATCCGTTATAGCAGTGTATGGTCTCATTTTAACAATGTAGGTCTGATAAATCATTTTAGAGCTTCAAGACATAAGTGTTTTAACCTAATACTTAACAATGCTATATCCTAAGGCATAGTAATGCTTTATACAGTGTCAACAATACGTAAATCAATAACATACAGTATTAGTGTAAAATAACTTTAGTTACATAATCCTGTTGCATCTTAAAACTTATAATTGTGATGCATAACAGTGTAAGGTATGTGTATAATACACAGTTCTATAACAATATATAAATCATATATAAGAATGCTAAATCAAGAAGTAAAACTGTTGAAGATAACCATGCATAACAGTGATACATGAAAATTGTAAATGGGTACAAAATGCTTTGTCAGTTAATATGATGTGACTGTGTTACCAAATAATGTTACAATGCAATAAAATATTGCAGCTGTGTACAATTTAAATAGTGATAAATAATGAAGTATAGTTATTATTATATCATATAATGCTTTATGACTATTGTGCATATTAACATAATACATGCAGAGGTGTGGAAGGGTTCCTGATGTGGGACTTTGTGGAACCCCAGGATGTTAGGATGGATTTGCTGCATGAGAAATTCCATTCATAGTACTGTAGCAGGAAGTGTCTGCTTGTCGACGTCTTTAGTAGCACTTACCTGTCCGAAAAACGACCATTCCTGAAGGAAGCTACCACCGCTGGAACTTTGGCCACTGAGAAGATGCTGGTTCTCATTTTTTTAAAGCCTTAATCTACAAAGATTCATACTCAGTTGGTCAGGAAATGTCATTTTAAATTGGCACCATTTTTGAGCCAATCATGACTTCTTCCAATAAACAATGACAGTTTGTCATAGTGAGCAAACCATGGATTCTGTGTTACTGAGCCTCTTTTTCACTTTTTCAGTTCTTATCTGGTACTAGTAGGAAAAGCTAAGCCCAACAGTGGCGGTCAAAACAGAAAATCTTTAAAAAGGGAGATCATATAATCCAATCCAAAACTATGCATAAACACAATACCTCACCGTTATAGCAGTGTATGGTCTCATTTTAACAATGTAGGTCTGATAAATCATTTTAGAGCTTCCACAAATAAGTGTATTAACCTAAAACTTAATAATGCTATATCCTAACTCATAACAATGCTTTATACAGTGTCAACAATACGTAAATCAATAACATACAGTATAAGTGTAAAATAACTTTAGTTACATAATACTGTTGCATCTTAAAACTTATAATTGTGATGCATAATAGTATAAGGTTTGTGTATAATACACAGTCCTATAAAAATCTATAAATCATATATAAAAATGCTAAATCAAGAAGTAAAACTGTTGAAGATAACCATGCATAACAGTGATACATGAAAATTGTAAATAGGTATAAAAAGCTTAGTCAGTTAATAAGATGTGACTGTGTTACCAAATAATGTTACAATGCAATAAAATATTGCAGCTGTGTACAATTTAAATAGTGATAAATAATGAAGTATAGTTATTGTTATATCATATAATGCTTTATGACTATTGTGCATATTAACATAATACATGCAGAGGTGTGGCAGGGTTCCTGATGTGGGACTCTATGGAACCCCAGGATCGTTAGGATGGATTTGCTGCATGAGAAATTCCATTCATAGTATTGTAGCAGGAAGTGTCCGCTTGTCGACGTCTTTAGAAACACTTACCTGTCCGAAGAAGGACCATTCCTGAAGGAAGCCACCACCGCTGGAACTTTGGCCGCTGAGAAGACACTGGGTCTCATTTTTTTAAAGCCTTAATCTACAAAGATTCATACTCAGTTGGTCAGTAAATGTAATTTTAAATTGGCACCATTTTTGAGCCAATCAGGACTTCTTCCAATAAACAATGACAGTTTGTCATAGTGAGCAAACCATCGATTCTGTGTTATTGAGCCTTTTTTTCACTCTTTCAGTTCTTATCTGGTACTAGTAGGAAAAGCTGAGCCCAACAGTGGTGGTCAAAACTGAAAATCTTTAAAAGGAGAGGATCATATAATCCATTCAGAAACTATGCATAAACACAATTCCTATCCGTTATAGCAGTGTATGGTCTCATTTTAACAATGTAGGTCTGATAAATCATTTTAGAGCTTCAAGACATAAGTGTTTTAACCTAATACTTAACAATGCTATATCCTAAGGCATAGTAATGCTTTATACAGTGTCAACAATACGTAAATCAATAACATACAGTATAAGTGTAAAATAACTTTAGTTACATAATCCTGTTGCATCTTAAAACTTATAATTGTGATGCATAACAGTGTAAGGTATGTGTATAATACACAGTTCTATAACAATATATAAATCATATATAAGAATGCTAAATCAAGAAGTAAAACTGTTGAAGATAACCATGCATAACAGTGATACATGAAAATTGTAAATGGGTACAAAATGCTTTGTCAGTTAATATGATGTGACTGTGTTACCAAATAATGTTACAATGCAATAAAATATTGCAGCTGTGTACAATTTAAATAGTGATAAATAATGAAGTATAGTTATTATTATATCATATAATGCTTTATGACTATTGTGCATATTAACATAATACATGCAGAGGTGTGGAAGGGTTCCTGATGTGGGACTTTGTGGAACCCCAGGATGTTAGGATGGATTTGCTGCATGAGAAATTCCATTCATAGTACTGTAGCAGGAAGTGTCTGCTTGTCGATGTCTTTAGTAGCACTTACCTGTCCGAAAAACGACCATTCCTGAAGGAAGCTACCACCTCTGGAACTTTGGCCACTGAGAAGACGCTGGTTCTCATTTTTTTAAAGCCTTAATCTACAAAGATTCATACTCAGTTGGTCAGGAAATGTCATTTTAAATTGGCACCATTTTTGAGCCAATCATGACTTCTTCCAATAAACAATGACAGTTTGTCATAGTGAGCAAACCATGGATTCTGTGTTACTGAGCCTCTTTTTCACTTTTTCAGTTCTTATCTGGTACTAGTAGGAAAAGCTAAGCCCAACAGTGGCGGTCAAAACAGAAAATCTTTAAAAAGGGAGATCATATAATCCAATCCAAAACTATGCATAAACACAATACCTCACCGTTATAGCAGTGTATGGTCTCATTTTAACAATGTAGGTCTGATAAATCATTTTAGAGCTTCCACAAATAAGTGTATTAACCTAAAACTTAATAATGCTATATCCTAACTCATAACAATGCTTTATACAGTGTCAACAATACGTAAATCAATAACATACAGTATAAGTGTAAAATGACTTTAGTTACATAATACTGTTGCATCTTAAAACTTATAATTGTGATGCATAATAGTATAAGGTTTGTGTATAATACACAGTCCTATAAAAATCTATAAATCATATATAAAAATGCTAAATCAAGAAGTAAAACTGTTGAAGATAACCATGCATAACAGTGATACATGAAAATTGTAAATAGGTATAAAAAGCTTAGCCAGTTAATAAGATGTGACTGTGTTACCAAATAATGTTACAATGCAATAAAATATTGCAGCTGTGTACAATTTAAATAGTGATAAATAATGAAGTATAGTTATTGTTATATCATATAATGCTTAATGACTATTGTGCATATTAACATAATACATGCAGAGGTGTGGCAGGGTTCCTGATGTGGGACTTTGTGGAACCCCAGGATCGTTAGAATGGATTTGCTGCATGAGAAATTCCATTCATAGTATTGTATCAGGAAGTGTCTGCTTGTCGACGTCTTTAGTAGCACTTACCTGTCCGAAGAAGGACCATTCCTGAAGGAAGCTACCACTGCTGGAACTTTGGCCACTGAGAAGACGCTGGTTCTCATTTTTTTAAACCCTTAATCTACAAAGATTCATACTCAGTTGGTCAGGAAATGTCATTTTAAATTGGCACCATTTTTGAGCCAATCATGACTTCTTCCAATAAACAATGACAGTTTGTCATAGTGAGCAATCCATGGATTCTGTGTTATTGAGCCTCTTTTTCACTCTTTCATTTCTTATCTGGTACTAGTAGGAAAAACTAAGCCCAACAGTGGCAGTCAAAACAGAAAATCTTTAAAAGGAGAGGATCATATAATTCATTCAGAAACTATGCATAAATACAATACCTAACCGTTATAGCAGTGTATAGTCTCATTTTAACAATGTAGGTCTGATAAATCATGTTAGAGCTTCAAGAAATAAGTGTTTTAACCTAATACTTAACAATGCTATATCCTAAGGCATAATAATGCTTTATACAGTGTCAACAATACGTAAATCAATAACATACAGTATAAGTGTAAAATAACTTTAGTTACATAATCCTGTTGCATCTTAAAACTTATAATTGTGATGCATAACAGTGTAAGGTATGTGTATAATACACAGTCCTATAACAATATATAAATCATATATAAGAATGCAAAATCAAGAAGCATAACTGTTGAAGATAACGATGCATAACAGTGATACATGAAAATTGTAAATGAGGACAAAATGCTTTGTCAGTTAATATGATGTGACTGTGTTACCAAATAATTTTACAATGCAATAAAATATTGCAGCTGTGTACAATTTTAATAGTGATAAATAATGAAATATAGTTAATGTTGTATCATATAATGCTTTATGACTATTGTGCATATTAACATAATACATGCAGAGGTGTTGCAGGGTTCCTGATGTGGGACTCTATGGAACCCCAGGATCGTTAGGATGGATTTACTGCATGAGAAATTCCATTCATAGTATTGTAGCAGGAAGTGTCCGCTTGTTGACGTCTTTAGTAGCACTTACCTGTTGTCACGATCCGGGTATCTGGACGCCATTACTTACCCTTCAGATGCCTTCTAAGGCTGGCTCAGCGTTCCAGGACCGGATCCCATCTGTCATACTGATGTCCACATTCCTGCCTCCTCTCCTGTCACTCTGAGACGCGGTCACCGCAACGCCTGTAACATCCGGAATGGCGTTTCCCGCGGCCTCCGCCGCTGTTCCTGAGTTTCTGCATGCAGAGTGTCAGAGTGGTGATTACGTCAGCCGCGGCCTCCGCTGTGCCCGCGTGGTTAAGTGTGCACTTATCAGTCTGGCGTCTCCTGTCTCCTGTGGCCGGCGCCGCCATTACTGTTTTAATTCCCACATGGATTACAAACCAAACTTCCCTCCAAGTGTCTGCATGGGCGCAGCCATCTTGGATTCTGTCACCTGTTCATTTCCACCAATCTGTTGTTACCATTGTAAATCTGCATAATTGCCTAGCCAATCCCTTCCTTGCTGCAGGTATAAGTATTCTGTGCCTGAGCAAGGAAGGCGTCAGTGCTTTGGTTGTCAAACCTAGTTCCAGTTTGTCTCTCTCCTGTGATTGTCTTCCAGGTTCCAGCTCCTGTCTCCAGACTTCTGCTATAGAGACCCGCACCAGCATTCCATCTGCGGTGTAGCCTGACTCTCCGATCCATTCTGGACTCACCTGTTTCCAGCTACAACATCACCTGCTTCCAGCTCAGCTTCCAGCAGTGTACAGCTTCTCTTAAAGGGCCGGTGTCCTTTCTGCAGTTTACCACTCTCCACCGGTATTGTTATTTCTTCGCTCTCAAATTCCACATTTCATCTATATTGCATCGCTCTCAAGCTTTATTTATTATTTAACTGGTTCCAGCCAGTATCCACTCCGTGCCAACACCTGTCTGGTTCTAACCAGTACCCACAGCAGCATTTTATCTACAGCAGTCCAGCTTTCCCTGGAACACCAGCTGGTACGACCCTGGGCTTTCCTCATTGCTACAGTTGAGCCTGGTAAGGACTTTCCAACTTGCAGATAATAAGAACTGTCTCATACCACCAGAGCTCTGTGGCCCCTGCCACCCTGTAGTACCCAGGAACTGTATTATTATTTCTCTGCTGATTTTTATGTTTCTTTTTACTGCTACTGTGATGCATGGAGTTTGTCATAAATAAATATCATTGACTTTTACTCAAGTTGTCGTGGTCACGCCTTCGGGCGGTTTCTCTTCATGTTACTTACATGTCCAGGGGTCTGATACAACCTCCCAGGTTCCGGTACGTCTCAGCCCCTACAACTGAGGCTGCCTTCCGTCAGCTCAGGCCCTCAGTTGTGACAGTAAGCACTGACCAAATGAATCCAGCCGGGGACCAGGATCAAGCGGCCAGGCCGATGCAAGAACTGGCAGCCCGACTTGAACATCAGGAGGCTGCACAGGGCCACATCATCCGCTGTCTCCAGGATCTCTCTACTCGGCTGCATGGGATTCAGACAACTCTCCGTGGATCAGGCGCATCTGGGGCGTCAACCACAGTGACTCCAACTATAACCCCACCCACCTTACCCGTTTCTGCTCAACGTCTTCATCTTCCAACGCCAGCAAAATTTGACGGATCTCCAAGATTCTGCAGGGGATTTCTCAACCAGTGTGAGATTCAGTTTGAGCTACAACCTGGCAATTTTCCCAGTGACCGTACAAAAATTGCCTACATCATCTCTCTTCTCAGTGGCTCAGCCCTCGACTGGGCATCACCGTTATGGGAGAGGTCCGACACCCTGCTATCTTCTTACACTGCATTCGTGTCAACATTCAGGCGCATCTTCGACGAGCCAGGCCGGGTAACTTCAGCTTCGTCTGAGATTCTCCGTTTACGCCAGGGATCACGTACTGTAGGACAATATCTTATACAGTTCCAGATTCTGGCATCTGAACTGGCATGGAACGACGAGGCCCTGTATGCTGCATTCTGGCATGGTTTATCCGAGCGTATTAAAGATGAGTTAGCTACCAGAGACTTACCCTCCAAGTTAGATGAGCTAATCTCACTTTGTACAAAAGTTGACTTACGTTTCAGAGAGAGAGCAACTGAGCGTGGAAGATCATCTGCTCCAAAATCTTCTGCTCCTCCTCCTCGCCAACTGTCACCAACTAAAGATGAACCCATGCAAATTGTCCGTTCCCGTTTAACTCCTGCTGAGCGCCGAAGACGTCTCTCTGAGTCTCTCTGTCTGTATTGTGCAGCTCCGTCTCACACTATTAATGCCTGTCCCAAACGTCCGGGAAACTCCAAATCCTAGCTCGCCAAGGAGAGGGCCGGCTAGGAGTAATGATCTCCTCTCCATCTCCTCAAGATTGTAATCTCCCAGTCTCGCTTCAAGTTGCTCAACGTTATCAGAACGTCATTGCCCTCCTGGATTCCGGAGCAGCTGGGAACTTTATTACCGAAGCCTATGTTAAACGGTGGTCCCTACCCACCAAGAGACTTCCTTCCTCCTTTTCCTTAACTGCCGTGGATGGCAGTAAAATTTTTGATACAGTTATTGCTCTAAGGACTCTACCAGTTCGTCTGAGAGTGGGAGTTCTTCATTCCGAACTTATTTCACTTTTAGTGATTCCAAGAGCCACACATCCTGTGGTCCTGGGCCTTCCATGGCTCCGTCTTCACAATCCTACAATTGATTGGACGACTATGCAAATTCTGGCATGGGGTCCCTCCTGTGCTGAGACATGTTTGTTTAAAGTGTTGCCTGTCTGTTCTTCCTCCCCCAGGTCGTCTGATGTTCCACCTCCTCCATATCAAGATTTCACGGATGTGTTCAGTAAAGCTTCTGCTGATATCCTTCCTCCTCATAGAGAATGGGACTGCCCGATTGATCTCGTTCCAGGGAAGGTTCCACCTCGAGGCCAAACTTATCCGTTGTCTCTGCCTGAGACGCATTCTATGGAGGAATACATTAAAGAGAACCTAGCAAAGGGGTTCATTCGACCTTCTTCTTCTCCAGCCGGCGCAGGCTTCTTTTTTGTAAAAAAGAAAGATGGTGGTCTGCGGCCGTGCATCGACTACAGAGGTTTGAACGACATTACCATCAAGAACCGCTATCCTTTACCCCTGATTACTGAGCTCTTTGACAGAGTTAGCGGAGCTACCATCTTTACAAAGCTGGACTTGAGAGGTGCATACAATCTCATCCGGATCCGTGAGGGTGACGAGTGGAAGACCGCATTTAACACCCGTGACGGACATTATGAGTACCTCGTCATGCCCTTCGGATTGAGCAATGCTCCAGCTGTCTTCCAGCATTTCGTCAATGAGATTTTCAGAGACATTCTATACCGTCATGTCGTGGTCTATCTAGATGATATCCTCATTTTTGCCAACAATTTAGAGGAACATCGTTTTTGGGTAAAGGAGGTTCTGTCCCGTCTCCGTGTCAATCATCTCTATTGCAAATTAGAGAAATGCGTCTTTGAAGTCAAGTCCATTCCGTTTCTAGGGTACATTGTGTCCGGTTCCGGACTAGAGATGGATCCTGAGAAACTACAAGCAATCCAGAATTGGCCGGTACCCTTAACCCTCAAAGGGGTCCAGAGGTTCTTAGGGTTCGCCAATTATTACCGAAAGTTTATACGAGACTTTTCCACCATTGTGGCGCCTATTACTGCTTTCACCAAGAAGGGTGCTAACCCGTCCAAGTGGTCTGAAGAAGCCATGCAAGCTTTTCATCTTTTAAAACAGAGGTTCATCTCTGCGCCTGTCCTGAAACAGCCTGACATCGACTCTCCTTTCATCTTAGAGGTGGATGCCTCCTCCGTTGGAGTAGGAGCGGTGTTATCTCAGAGGGCTAAAGATGGCCATTTACATCCTTGCAGTTTCTTCTCACAGAAGTTCTCCCCAGCGGAGCGCAACTATGCCATTGGCGACCAGGAGTTGCTAGCCATCAAGCTCGCTCTAGAGGAGTGGAGATATCTGTTGGAGGGAGCTTCTCATTCAATCACCATCCTTACAGACCACAAGAACCTTCTATATCTGAAAGGCGCACAATGTCTCAACCCTCGTCAGGCCAGATGGGCACTTTTCTTTTCCAGGTTCGACTTTAAACTCCAGTTCTGTCCGGGCTCTCAGAATCGCAAGGCCGATGCCCTTTCTCGCTCATGGGAGCAAGAAAATGAGTCAGAGTCTTCAGACAAGCATCTTATTATAAATCCGTTGGCATTCTCCACGGTAGGGATGGACTCTACGCCCCCATCAGGGAAAAGTTTTGTGAAGCCGACACTAAGGAAGAAGCTCATGCATTGGGCCCATGCTTCCCGCTTTGCCGGACATACAGGTATCCAAAAAACCCTGGAGTTTATCTCTAGGTCCTATTGGTGGCCAACTCTGAAAAAGGACGTTTTGGAGTTTATTGCATCTTGCCCAAAGTGTGCTCAACATAAAGTATCCCGCCAGTCGCCTGCGGGGCAACTGGTTCCACTATCTGTTCCCCGTCGACCATGGACCCATTTGTCGATGGATTTTATTACAGATTTGCCCATGTGCAACAAGTTTAATACCATCTGGGTGGTAGTTGACCGGTTCACCAAGATGGCACACTTCATTCCTCTTACCGGTCTTCCGTCAGCTTCCAAGTTGGCTCAAGTATTCATACAAGAGATCTTTCGACTCCACGGTCTTCCAGAAGAAATTATCTCAGATCGAGGAGTTCAATTCACAGCCAAATTCTGGCGAAGTTTATGTCAAGTCCTCCAAGTCAAGCTAAAGTTTTCCACGGCTTACCATCCTCAGACCAATGGTCAAACTGAGAGGGTGAATCAGGACTTGGAGTCCTTCCTCCGCATCTATGTGTCCTCCTCTCAAGATGACTGGGTTCAATTACTTCCCTGGGCCGAGTTCTGTCATAACAACCAGTATCATTCTTCATCTTCTTCAACACCATTCTTCACCAACTTTGGATTCCACCCTAAAGCCCTGAGTTCCAACCGCTTCCAGCAACTTCTGTTCCCGCAGTGGATATCACCTTGCATCAGTTTGCCAATATCTGGAAGAGCGTACGATCAGCTCTGCTCAAGGCATCGTTCAGGTACAAGAAGTTTGCGGATAAGAAGCGTCGAGCAGTTCCTGCTCTCAAGGTGGGTGATCGGGTATGGTTATCCACGAAGAATTTGAGGTTAAGAGTTCCCAGTATGAAGTTTGCACCTCGCTACATCGGTCCTTTTAAAATTGATCAAGTCATCAATCCTGTTGCTTACAGACTCCAGTTGCCTCCCTTCTTAAAAATACCCAGGACATTCCATGTTTCCCTGTTGAAACCGCTGATCCTGAATCGGTTTCATTCCTCACTTCCTCCAACTCCGAAAGTCCAAACTCAACGAGGCGTTGAGTATGAAGTGGCCAAGATCCTGGACTCACGTCACCGTTACGGTCAACTACAGTATCTTATTGACTGGAAGGATTACGGCCCTGAGGAACGCTCATGGACCAATGCTTCTGATGTCCATGCTCCTGCCTTGGTCCGGAGATTCCATTCCAGGTTTCCTCAAAAGCCAAAGAAGTGTCCTGGGGCCACTCCTAAAGGGGGGGGTGCTGTCACGATCTGGGTATCTGGACGCCATTACTTACCCTTCAGATGCCTTCTAAGGCTGGCTCAGCGTTCCAGGACCGGATCCCATCTGTCATACTGATGTCCACATTCCTGCCTCCTCTCCTGTCACTCTGAGACGCGGTCACCGCAACGCCTGTAACATCCGGAATGGTGTTTCCCGCGGCCTCCGCCGCTGTTCCTGAGTTTCTGCATGCAGAGTGTCAGAGTGGTGATTACGTCAGCCGCGGCCTCCGCTGTGCCCGCGTGGTTAAGTGTGCACTTATCAGTCTGGCGTCTCCTGTCTCCTGTGGCCGGCGCCGCCATTACTGTTTTAATTCCCACATGGATTACAAACCAAACTTCCCTCCAAGTGTCTGCATGGGCGCAGCCATCTTGGATTCTGTCACCTGTTCATTTCCACCAATCTGTTGTTACCATTGTAAATCTGCATAATTGCCTAGCCAATCCCTTCCTTGCTGCAGGTATAAGTATTCTGTGCCTGAGCAAGGAAGGCGTCAGTGCTTTGGTTGTCAAACCTAGTTCCAGTTTGTCTCTCTCCTGTGATTGTCTTCCAGGTTCCAGCTCCTGTCTCCAGACTTCTGCTATAGAGACCCGCACCAGCATTCCATCTGCGGTGTAGCCTGACTCTCCGATCCATTCTGGACTCACCTGTTTCCAGCTACAACATCACCTGCTTCCAGCTCAGCTTCCAGCAGTGTACAGCTTCTCTTAAAGGGCCGGTGTCCTTTCTGCAGTTTACCACTCTCCACCGGTATTATTATTTCTTCGCTCTCAAATTCCACATTTCATCTATATTGCATCGCTCTCAAGCTTTATTTATTATTTAACTGGTTCCAGCCAGTATCCACTCCGTGCCAACACCTGTCTGGTTCTAACCAGTACCCACAGCAGCATTTTATCTACAGCAGTCCAGCTTTCCCTGGAACACCAGCTGGTACGACCCTGGGCTTTCCTCATTGCTACAGTTGAGCCTGGTAAGGACTTTCCAACTTGCAGATAATAAGAACTGTCTCATACCACCAGAGCTCTGTGGCCCCTGCCACCCTGTAGTACCCAGGAACTGTATTATTATTTCTCTGCTGATTTTTATGTTTCTTTTTACTGCTACTGTGATGCATGGAGTTTGTCATAAATAAATATCATTGACTTTTACTCAAGTTGTCGTGGTCACGCCTTCGGGCGGTTTCTCTTCATGTTACTTACATGTCCAGGGGTCTGATACAACCTCCCAGGTTCCGGTACGTCTCAGCCCCTACAACTGAGGCTGCCTTCCGTCAGCTCAGGCCCTCAGTTGTGACACCTGTCTGAAGAAGGACCATTCCTGAAGGAAGCCACCACCGCTGGAACTTTAGCCACTGAGAAGACGATGGTTCTCATTTTTTGAAAGCATTAATCTACAAAGATTAATACTCAGTTGGTCAGGAAATGTAATTTTAAATTGGCACCATTTTTGAGCCAATCAGGACTCTTCCAATAAACAATGACAGTTTGTAATAGTGAGCAAATCAAGGATTCTGTGTTATTGAGCCTCTTTTTCACTCTTTCAGTTCTTATATGGTACTAGTTGGAACAGCTAAGCCCAACAGTGGCAGTCAAAACAGAAAATCTTTAAAAAGTGAGAACATATAATCCAATCCAAAACTATGCATAAACACAATACCTAACCGTTATAGCAGTGTATGGTCTCATTTTAACAATGTAGGTCTGATAAATCATTTTAGAGCTTCCACAAATAGGTGTATTAACCTAAAACTTAATAATGCTATATCCTAACTCATAACAATGCTTTATACAGTGTCAACAATACGTAAATCAATAACATACAGTATAAGTGTAAAATAACTTTAGTTACATAATACTGTTGCATATTAAAACTTATAATTGTGATGCATAATAGTATAAGGTTTGTGTATAATACACAGTCCTATAAAAATCTATAAATCATATATAAGAATGCTAAATCAAGAAGTAAAACTGTTGAAGATAACCATGCATAACAGTGATACATGAAAATTGTAAATAGGTATAAAAAGCTTATTCAGTAAATATGATGTGACTGTGTTACCAAATAATGTTACAATGCAATAAAATATTGCAGCTGTGTACAATTTAAATAGTGATAAATAATGAAATATAGTTAATGTTATATCATATAATGCTTTATGACAATTGTGCATATTAACATAATACATGCAGAGGTGTGGCAGGGTTCCTGATGTGGGACTTTGTGGAACCCCAGGACCGTTAGGATGGATTTGCTGCATGAGAAAATCCATTCATAGTATTGTAGCATGAAGTGTCTGCTTGTTGACGTCTTTAGTAGCACTTACCTGTCCGAAGAAGGACCATTCCTGAAGGAAGCTACCACCGCTGGATCTTTGGCCACTGAGAAGACGTTGGTTCTCATTTTTTTGAAAGCCTTAATCTACAAAGATTCATACTCAGTTAGTCAGGAAATGTAATTTTAAATTGGCACCATTTTTGAGCCAATCAGGACTTCTTCCAATAAACAATGACAGTTTGTCATAGTGAGCAAACCATGGATTCTGTGTTATTGAGCCTCTTTTTCACTCTTTCAGTTCTTATCTGGTACTAGTAGGAAAAGCTAAGCCCAACAGTGGCGGTCAAAACAGAAAATCTTTAAAAGGAGAGGATCATATAATCCAATCCAAAACAATGCATAAACACAATACCTAACCGTTATAGCAGTGTATGGTCTCATTTTAACAATGTAGGTCTAATAAATAATTTTAGAGCTTCAACAAATAAGTGTATTAACCTAATACTTAACAATGCTATATCCTAAGGCATAACAATGCTTTATACAGTGTCAACAATACGTAAATCAATAACATACAGTATAAGTGTAAATTAACTTTAGTTACATAATCCTGTTACATCTTAAAACTTATAATTGTGATGCATAACAGTGTAATGTTTGTGTATAATACACAGTCCTATAAAAATCTATAAATCATATATAAGAATGCTAAATCAAGAAGTAAAACTGTTGAAGATAACCATGCATAACAGTGATACATGAAAATTGTAAATGGGTACAAAATGCATTGTCAGTTAATATGATGTGACTGTGTTACCAAATAATGTTACAATGCAATAAAATATTGCAGCTGTGTACAATTTAAATAGTGATAAATAATGAAATATAGTTAATGTTATATCATATAATGCTTTATGACTATTGTGCATATTAACATAATACATGCAGAGGTGTTGCAGGGTTCCTGATGTGGGACACTATGGAACCCCAGGATCGTTAGGATGGATTTGCTGCATGAGAAATTCCATTCATAGTATTGTAGCAGGAAGTGTCCGCTTGTTGACGTCTTTAGTAGCACTTACCTGTCTGAAGAAGGACCATTCCTGAAGGAAGCCACCACCGCTGGAACTTTAGCCACTGAGAAGACGCTGGTTCTCATTTTTTGAATGCCTTAATCTACAAAGATTAATACTCAGTTGGTCAGGAAATGTAATTTTAAATTGGCACCATTTTTGAGCCAATCAGGACTTCTTCCAATAAACAATGACAGTTTGTAATAGTGAGCAAATCAAGGATTGTGTGTTATTGAGCCTCTTTTTCACTCTTTCAGTTCTTATATGGTACTAGTTGGAACAGCTAAGCCCAACAGTGGCAGTCAAAACAGAAAATCTTGAAAAAGTGAGATCATATAATCCAATCTAAAACTATGCATAAACACAATACCTAACCGTTATAGCAGTGTATGGTCTCATTTTAACAATGTAGGTCTGATAAATCATTTTAGAGCTTCCACAAATAAGTGTATTAACCTAAAACTTAATAATGCTATATCCTAACTCATAACAATGCTTTATACAGTGTCAACAATACGTAAATCAATAACATACAATATAAGTGTAAAATAACTTTAGTTACATAATACTGTTGCATCTTAAAACTTATAATTGTGATGCATAATAGTATAAGGTTTGTGTATAATACACAGTCCTATAAAAATCTATAAATCATATATAAGAATGCTAAATCAAGAAGTAAAACTGTTGAAGATAACCATGCATAACAGTGATACATGAAAATTGTATTAGGTATAAAAAGCTTAGTCAGTTAATATGATGTGACTGTGTTACCAAATAATGTTACAATGCAATAAAATATTGCAGCTGTGCACAATTTAAATAGTGATAAATAATGAAGTATAGTTATTGTTATATCATATAATGCTTTATGACTATTGTGCATATTAACATAATACATGCAGAGGTGTGGCAGGGTTCCTGATGTGGGACTTTGTGGAACCCCAGGATCGTTAGAATGGATTTGCTGCATGAGAAATTCCATTCATAGTATTGTAGCAGGAAGTGTCTGCTTGTTGACATCTTTAGTAGCACTTACCTGTCCGAAGAAGGACCATTCCTGAAGGAAGCTACCACTGCTGGAACTTTGGCCACTGAGAAGACGCTGGTTCTCATTTTTTTAAACCCTTAATCTACAAAGATTCATACTCAGTTGGTCAGGAAATGTCATTTTAAATTGGCACCATTTTTGAGCCAATCATGACTTCCAATAAACAATGACAGTTTGTCATAGTGAGCAATCCATGGATTCTGTGTTATTGAGCCTCTTTTTCACTCTTTCATTTCTTATCTGGTACTAGTAGGAAAAGCTAAGCCCAACAGTGGCAGTCAAAACAGAAAATCTTTAAAAGGAGAGGATCATATAATTCATTCAGAAACTATGCATAAACACAATACCTAACCGTTATAGCAGTGTATAGTCTCATTTTAACAATGTAGGTCTGATAAATCATGTTAGAGCTTCAACAAATAAGTGTTTTAACCTAATACTTAACAATGCTATATCCTAAGGCATAATAATGCTTTATACAGTGTCAACAATACGTAAATCAATAACATACAGTATAAGTGTAAAATAACTTTAGTTACATAATCCTGTTGCATCTTAAAACTTATAATTGTGATGCATAACAGTGTAAGGCAGGCATGTCCAAACTGCGGCCCTCCAGCTGTTGTGAAACTACATATCCCAGCATGCCCTGACACAGATTTGCTGTCAGAGAATGCTAAAGCTGTGTCAGGGCATGCTGGAATGTGTAGTTTCTCAACAGCTGGAGGGCCGCAGTTTGGACATGCCTGGTGTAAGGTATGTGTATAATACACAGTCCTATAACAATATATAAATCATATATAAGAATGCTAAATCAAGAAGTATAACTGTTGAAGATAACCATGCATAACAGTGATACATGAAAATTGTAAATGAGTACAAAATGCTTTGTCAGTTAATATGATGTGACTGTGTTACCAAATAATGTTACAATGCAATAAAATATTGCAGTTGTGTACAATTTAAATAGTGATAAATAATGAAATATAGTTAATGTTATATCATATAATGCTTTATGACTATTGTGCATATTAACATAATACATGCAGAGGTGTTGCAGGGTTCCTGATGTGGGACTCTATGGAACCCCAGGATCGTTAGGATGGATTTGCTGCATGAGAAATTCCATTCATAGTATTGTAGCAGGAAGTGTCCGCTTGTTGACGTCTTTAATAGCACTTACCTGTCTGAAGAAGGACCATTCCTGAAGGAAGCCACCACTGCTGGAACTTTAGCCACTGAGAAGACAATGGTTCTCATTTTTTGAAAGCCTTAATCTACAAAGATTAATACTCAGTTGGTCAGGAAATGTAATTTTAAATTGGCACCATTTTTGAGACAATCAGGACTCTTCCAATAAACAATGACAGTTTGTAATAGTGAGCAAATCAAGGATTCTGTGTTATTGAGCCTCTTTTTCACTCTTTCAGTTCTTATATGGTACTAGTTGGAACAGCTAAGCCCAACAGTGGCAGTCAAAACAGATTTATCATATAATCCAATCCAAAACTATGCATAAACACAATACCTAACCGTTATAGCAGTGTATGGTCTCATTTTAACAATGTAGGTCTGATAAATCATTTTAGAGCTTCCACAAATAGGTGTATTAACCTAAAACTTAATAATGCTATATCCTAACTCATAACAATGCTTTATACAGTGTGAACAATACGTAAATCAATAACATACAGTATAAGTGTAAAATAACTTTAGTTACATAATACTGTTGCATCTTAAAACTTATAATTGTGATGCATAATAGAATAAGGTTTGTGTATAATACACAGTCCTATAAAAATCTATAAATCATATATAAAAATGCTAAATCAAGAAGTAAAACTGTTGAAGATAACCATGCATAACAGTGATACATGAAAATTGTAAATAGGTATAAAAAGCTTAGTCAGTTAATATGATGTGACTGTGTTACCAAATAATGTTACAATGCAATAAAATATTGCAGCTGTGTACAATTTAAATAGTGATAAATAATGAAGTATAGTTATTGTTATATCATATAATGCTTTATGACTATTGTGCATATTAACATAATACATGCAGAGGTGTGGCAGGGTTCCTGATGTGGGACATTGTGGAACCCCAGGATCGTTAGAATGGATTTGCTGCATGAGAAATTCCATTCATAGTATTGTAGCAGGAAGTGTCTGCTTGTCGACGTCTTTAGTAGCACTTACCTGTCCGAAGAAGGACTATTCCTGAAGGAAGCTACCACTGCTGGAACTTTGGCCACTGAGAAGACGCTGGTTCTCATTTTTTTAAACCCTTAATCTACAAAGATTCATACTCAGTTAGTCAGGAAATGTCATTTTAAATTGGCACCATTTTTGAGCCAATCATGACTTCTTCCAATAAACAATGACAGTTTGTCATAGTGAGCAATCCATGGATTCTGTGTTATTGAGCCTCTTTTTCACTCTTTCAGTTCTTATCTGGTACTAGTAGGAAAAGCTAAGCCCAACAGTGGCAGTCAAAACAGAAAATCTTTAAAAGGAGAGGATCATATAATTAATTCAGAAACTATGCATAAACACAATACCTAACCGTTATAGCAGTGTATAGTCTCATTTTAACAATGTAGGTCTGATAAATCATGTAAGAGCTTCAACAAATAAGTGTTTTAACCTAATACTTAACAATGCTATATCCTAAGGCATAATAATGCTTTATACAGTGTCAACAATACGTAAATCAATAACATACAGTATAAGTGTAAAATAATTTTAGTTACATAATCCTGTTGCATCTTAAAACTTATAATTGTGATGCATAACAGTGTAAGGTATGTGTATAATACACAGTCCTATAACAATATATAAATCATATATAAGAATGCTAAATCAAGAAGTAAAACTGTTGAAGATAACCATGCATAACAGTGATACATGAAAATTGTAAATGGGTACAAAATGCTTTGTCAGTTAATATGATGTGACTGTGTTACCAAATAATGTTACAATGCAATAAAATTTTGCAGCTTTGTGCAATTTAAATAGTGATAAATAATGAAATATAGTTAATGTTATATCATATAATGCTTTATGACTATTGTGCATATTAACATAATACATGCAGAGGTGTTGCAGGGTTCCTGATGTGGGACTCTATGGAACCCCAGGATCGTTAGGATGGATTTGCCGCATGAGAAATTCCATTCATAGTATTGTAGCAGGAAGTGTCCGCTTGTTGACGTCTTTAGTAGCACTTACCTGTCTGAAGAAGGACCATTCCTGAAGGAAGCCACCACCGCTGGAACTTTAGCCACTGAGAAGACGATGGTTCTCATTTTTTGAAAGCCTTAATCTACAAAGATTAATACTCAGTTGGTCAGGAAATGTAATTTTAAATTGGCACCATTTTTGAGCCAATCAGGACTCTTCCAATAAACAATGACAGTTTGTAATAGTGAGCAAATCAAGGATTCTGTGTTATTGAGCCTCTTTCTCACTCTTTCAGTTCTTATATGGTACTAGTTGGAACAGCTAAGCCCAACAGTGGCAGTCAAAACAGAAAATCTTTAAAAAGTGAGATCATATAATCCAATCCAAAACTATGCATAAACACAATACCTAACCGTTATAGCAGTGTATGGTCTCATTTTAACAATGTAGGTCAGATAAATCATTTTAGAGCTTCCACAAATAGGTGTATTAACCTAAAACTTAATAATGGTATATCCTAACTCATAACAATGCTTTATACAGTGTCAACAATACGTAAATCAATAACATACAGTATAAGTGTAAAATAATTTTAGTTACATAATCCTGTTGCATCTTAAAACTTATAATTGTGATGCATAACAGTGTAAGGTATGTGTATAATACACAGTCCCATAAAAATTCTATACATCATATATAAGAATGCTAAATCAAGAAGTAAAACTGTTGAAGATAACCATGCATAACAGTGATACATGAAAATTGTAAATGGGTACAAAATGCTTTGTCAGTTAATATGATGTGACTGTGTTACCAAATAATGTTACAATGCAATAAAATGTTGCCACTTTGTGCAATTTAAATAGTGATAAATAATGAAATATAGTTAATGTTATATCATATAATGCTTTATGACTATTGTGCATATTAACATAATACATGCAGAGGTGTGGCAGGGTTCCTGATGTGGGACTCTATGGAACCCGAGGATCATTAGGATGGATTTGCTGCATGAGAAATTCCATTCATAGTATTGTAGCAGGAAGTGTCCGCTTGTTGACGTCTTTAGTAGCACTTACCTGTCTGAAGAAGGACCATTCCTGAAGGAAGCCACCACCGCTGGAACTTTAGCCACTGAGAAGACGCTGGTTCTCATTTTTTGAAAGCCTTAATCTACAAAGATTAATACTCAGTTGGTCAGGAAATGTATTTTAAATTGGCACCATTTTTGAGCCAATCAGGACTCTACCAATAAACAGTGACAGTTTGTAATAGTGAGCAAATCAAGGATTCTGTGTTATTGAGCCTCTTTTTCACTCTTTCAGTTCTTATATGGTACTAGTAGGAACAGCTAAGCCCAACAGTGGCAGTCAAAACAGAAAATCTTTAAAAAGTGAGATCATATAATCTAATCCAAAACTATGCATAAACACAATACCTAACCGTTATAGCAGTGTATGGTCTCATTTTAACAATGTAGGTCTGATAAATCATTTTAGAGCTTCCACAAATAGGTGTATTAACCTAAAACTTAATAATGCTATATCCTAACTCATAACAATGCTTTATACAGTGTCAACAATACGTAAATCAATAACATACAGTATAAGTGTAAAATAACTTCAGTTACATAATACTGTTGCATCTTAAAACTTAAAAATTGTGATGCATAATAGTATAAGGTTTGTGTATAATACACAGTCCTATAAAAATCTATAAATCATATATAAGAATGCTAAATCAAGAAGTAAAACTGTTGAAGATAACCATGCATAACAGTGATACATGAAAATTGTAAATAGGTATAAAAAGCTTATTCAGTTAATATGATGTGACTGTGTTACCAAATATTGTTACAATGCAATAAAATATTGCAGCTGTGTACAATTTAAATAGTGATAAATAATGAAATATAGTTAATGTTATATCATATAATGCTTTATGACTATTGTGCATATTAACATAATACATGCAGAGGTGTGGCAGGGTTCCTGATTTGGGACTTTGTGGAACCCCAGGATCGTTAGGATGGATTTGCTGCATGAGAAAATCCATTCATAGTATTGTAGCATGAAGTGTCTGCTTGTTGACGTCTTTAGTAGCACTTACCTGTCCGAAGAAGGACCATTCCTGAAGGAAGCTACCACCGCTGGAACTTTGGCCACTGAGAAGACGCTGGTTCTCATTTTTTTAAACCCTTAATCTACAAAGATTCATACTCAGTTGGTCAGGAAATGTCATTTTAAATTGGCACCATTTTTGAGCCAATCATGACTTCTTCCAATAAACAATGACAGTTTGTCATAGTGAGCAAACCATGGATTCTGTGTTACTGAGCCTCTTTTTCACTTTTTCAGTTCTTATCTGGTACTAGTTGGAAAAGCTAAGCCCAACAGTGGCGGTCAAAATAGAAAATCTTTAAAAACGGAGATCATATAATCCAATCCAAAACTATGCATAAACACAATACCTAACCGTTATAGCAGTGTATGGTCTCATTTTAACAATGTAGGTCTGATAAATCATTTTAGAGCTTCAACAAATAAGTGTATTAACCTAATACTTAATAATGCTATATCCTAACTCTTAACAATGCTTTATACAGTGTCAACAATAAGTAAATCAATAACATACAGTATAAGTGTAAAATAACTTTAGTTACATAATACTGTTGCATCTTAAAACTTATAATTGTGATGCATAACAGTGTAAGGTTTGTGTTTAATACACAGTCCTATAAAAATCTATAAATCATATATAAGAATGCTAAATCAAGAAGTAAAACTGTTGAAGATAACCATGCATAACAGTGATACATGAAAATTGTAAATAGGTATAAAAAGCTTATTCAGTTAATATGATGTGACTGTGTTACCAAATAATGTTACAATGCAATAAAATATTGCAGCTGTGTACAATTTAAATAGTGATAAATAATGAAGTATAGTTATTGTTATATCATATAATGCTTAATGACTATTGTGCATATTAACATAATACATGCAGAGGTGTGGCAGGGTTCCTGATGTGGGACTTTGTGGAACCCCAGGATCGTTAGAATGGATTTGCTGCATAAGAAATTCCATTCATAGTATTGTAGCAGGAAGTGTCTGCTTGTCGACGTCTTTAGTAGCACTTACCTGTCCGAAGAAGGACCATTCCTGAAGGAAGCTACCACTGCTGGAACTTTGGCCACTGAGAAGACGCTGGTTCTCATTTTTTTTAAACCCTTAATCTACAAAGATTCATACTCAGTTGGTCAGGAAATGTCATTTTAAATTGGCACCATTTTTGAGCCAATCATGACTTCTTCCAATAAACAATGACAGTTTGTCATAGTGAGCAAATCAAGGATTCTGTGTTATTGAGCCTCTTTTTCACTCTTTCAGTTCTTATATGGTACTAGTTGGAACAGCTAAGCCCAACAGTGGCAGTCAAAACAGAAAATCTTGAAAAAGTGAGATCATATAATCCAATCCAAAACAATGCATAAACACAATACCTTACCGTTATAGCAGTGTATGGTCTCATTTTAACAATGTAGGTCTGAAAAATCATTTTAGAGCTTCCACAAATAAGTGTATTAACCTAAAACTTAATAATGCTATATCCTAACTCATAACAATGCTTTATACAGTGTCAACAATGCGTAAATCAATAACATACAGTATAAGTGTAAAATAACTTCAGTTACATAATACTGTTGCATCTTAAAACTTATAATTGTGATGCATAACAGTGTAAGGTTTGTGTATAATACACAGTCCTATAAAAATCTATAAATCATATATAAGAATGCTAAATCAAGAAGTAAAACTGTTGAAGATAACCATGCATAACAGTGATACATGAAAATTGTAAATAGGTATAAAAAGCTTATTCAGTTAATATGATGTGACTGTGTTACCAAATAATGTTACAATGCAATAAAATATTGCAGCTGTGTACAATTTAAATAGTGATAAATAATGAAGTATAGTTATTGTTATATCATATAATGCTTAATGACTATTGTGCATATTAACATAATACATGCAGAAGTGTGGCAGGGTTCCTGATGTGGGACTTTGTGGAACCCCAGGATCGTTAGGATGGATTTGCTGCATGAGAAAATCCATTCATAGTATTGTAGCATGAAGTGTCTGCTTGTTGACGTCTTTAGTAGCACTTACCTGTCCGAAGAAGGACCATTCCTGAAGGAAGCTACCACCGCTGGTACTTTGGCCACTGAGAAGACGCTGGTTCTCATTTTTTGAAAGCCTTAATCTACAAAGATTCATACTCAGTTGGTCAGGAAATGTCATTTTAAATTGGCACCATTTTTGAGCCAATCATGACTTCTTCCAATAAACAATGACAGTTTGTCATAGTGAGCAAACCATGGATTCTGTGTCACTGAGCCTCTTTTTCAGTTCTTATCTGGTACTAGTTGGAAAAGCTAAGCCCAACAGTGGCGGTCAAAACAGAAAATCTTTAAAAAGGGAGATGATATAATCCAATCCAAAACTATGCATAAACACAATACCTCACCGTTATAGCAGTGTATGGTCTCATTTTAACAATGTAGGTCTGAGAAATCATTTTAGAGCTTAAACAAATAAGTGTATTAACCTAATACTTAATAATGCTATATCCTAACTCATAACAATGCTTTATACAGTGTCAACAATAAGTAAATCAATAACATACAGTATAAGTGTAAAATAACTTTAGTTACATAATCCTGTTGCATCTTAAAACTTATAATTGTGATGCATAACAGTGTAAGGTTTGTGTATAATACACAGTCCTATAAAAATCTATAAATCATATATAAGAATGCTAAATCAAGAAGTAAAACTGTTGAAGATAACCATGCATAACAGTGATACATGAAAATTGTAAATGGGTACAAAATGCATTGTCAGTTAATATAATGTGACTGTGTTACCAAATAATGTTACAATGCAATAAAATATTGCAGCTGTGTACAATTTAAATAGTGATAAATAATGAAATATAGTTAATGTTATATCATATAATGCTTTATGACTATTGTGCATATTAACATAATACATGCAGAGGTGTGGCAGGGTTCCTGATGTGGGACACTATGGAACCCCAGGATCGTTAGGATGGATTTGCTGCATGAGAAATTCCATTCATAGTATTGTAGCAGGAATTGTCCGCTTGTCGACGTCTTTAGAAACACTTACCTGTCCGAAGAAGGACCATTCCTGAAGGAAGCCACCACCGCTGGAACTTTGGCCGCTGAGAAGACACTGGGTCTCATTTTTTTAAAGCCTTAATCTACAAAGATTCATACTCAGTTGGTCAGTAAATGTAATTTTAAATTGACACCATTTTTGAGCCAATCAGGACTTCTTCCAATAAACAATGACAATTTGTCATAGTGAGCAATCCATGGATTCTGTGTTATTGAGCCTCTTTTTCACTCTTTCAGTTCTTATCTGGTACTAGTAGGAAAAGCTAAGCCCAACAGTGGCAGTCAAAACAGAAAATCTTTAAAAGGAGAGGATCATATAATTCATTCAGAAACTATGCATAAACACAATACCTAACCGTTATAGCAGTGTATAGTCTCATTTTAACAATGTAGGTCTGATAAATCATGTTAGAGCTTCAACAAATAAGTGTTTTAACCTAATACTTAACAATGCTATATCCTAAGGCATAATAATGCTTTATACAGTGTCAACAATACGTAAATCAATAACATACAGTTTAAGTGTAAAATAATTTTAGTTACATAATCCTGTTGCATCTTAAAACTTATAATTGTGATGCATAACAGTGTAAGGTATGTGTATAATACACAGTCCCATAAAAATTCTATACATCATATATAAGAATGCTAAATCAAGAAGTAAAACTGTTGAAGATAACCATGCATAACAGTGATACATGAAAATTGTAAATGGGTACAAAATGCTTTGTCAGTTAATATGATGTGACTGTGTTACCAAATAATGTTACAATGCAATAAAATGTTGCAGCTTTGTGCAATTTAAATAGTGATAAATAATGAAATATAGTTAATGTTATATCATATAATGCTTTATGACTATTGTGCATATTAACATAATACATGCAGAGGTGTGGCAGGGTTCCTGATGTGGGACTCTATGGAACCCGAGGATCATTAGGATGGATTTGCTGCATGAGAAATTCCATTCATAGTACTGTAGCAGGAAGTGTCCGCTTGTTGACGTCTTTAGTAGCACTTACCTGTCTGAAGAAGGACCATTCATAAAGGAAGCCACCACCGCTGGAACTTTAGCCACTGAGAAGACGCTGGTTCTCATTTTTTGAAAGCCTTAATCTACAAAGATTAATACTCAGTTGGTCAGGAAATGTAATTTTAAATTGGCACCATTTTTGAGCCAATCAGGACTCTACCAATAAACAATGACAGTTTGTAATAGTGAGCAAATCAAGGATTGTGTGTTATTGAGCCTCTTTTTCACTCTTTCAGTTCTTATATGGTACTAGTAGGAACAGCTAAGCCCAACAGTGGCAGTCAAAACAGAAAATCTTTAAAAAGTGAGATCATATAATCCAATCCAAAACTATGCATAAACACAATACCTAACCGTTATAGCAGTGTATGGTCTCATTTTAACAATGTAGGTCTGATAAACCATTTTAGAGCTTCCACAAATAGGTGTATTAACCTAAAACTTAATAATGCTATATCCTAACTCATAACAATGCTTTATACAGTGTCAACAATATGTAAATCAATAACATACAGTATAAGTGTAAAATAACTTCAGTTACATAATACTGTTGCATCTTAAAACTTAAAAATTGTGATGCATAATAGTATAAGGTTTGTGTATAATACACAGTCCTATAAAAATCTATAAATCATATATAAGAATGCTAAATCAAGAAGTAAAACTGTTGAAGATAACCATGCATAACAGTGATACATGAAAATTGTAAATAGGTATAAAAAGCTTATTCAGTTAATATGATGTGACTGTGTTACCAAATATTGTTACAATGCAATAAAATATTGCAGCTGTGTACAATTTAAATAGTGATAAATAATGAAATATAGTTAATGTTATATCATATAATGCTTTATGACTATTGTGCATATTAACATAATACATGCAGAGGTGTGGCAGGGTTCCTGATTTGGGACTTTGTGGAACCCCAGGATCGTTAGGATGGATTTGCTGCATGAGAAAATCCATTCATAGTATTGTAGCATGAAGTGTCTGCTTGTTGACGTCTTTAGTAGCACTTACCTGTCCGAAGAAGGACCATTCCTGAAGGAAGCTACCACCGCTGGAACTTTGGCCACTGAGAAGACGCTGGTTCTCATTTTTTGAAAGCCTTAATCTACAAAGATTCATACTCAGTTGGTCAGGAAATGTCATTTTAAATTGGCACCATTTTTGAGCCAATCATGACTTCTTCCAATAAACAATGACAGTTTGTCATAGTGAGCAAACCATGGATTCTGTGTTACTGAGCCTCTTTTTCACTTTTTCAGTTCTTATCTGGTACTAGTTGGAAAAGCTAAGCCCAACAGTGGCGGTCAAAATAGAAAATCTTTAAAAAGGGAGATCATATAATCCAATCCAAAACTATGCATAAACACAATACCTAACCGTTATAGCAGTGTATGGTCTCATTTTAACAATGTAGGTCTGATAAATCATTTTAGAGCTTCAACAAATAAGTGTATTAACCTAATACTTAATAATGCTATATCCTAACTCTTAACAATGCTTTATACAGTGTCAACAATACGTAAATCAATAACATACAGTATAAGTGTAAAATAACTTCAGTTACATAATACTGTTGCATCTTAAAACTTATAATTGTGATGCATAACAGTGTAAGGTTTGTGTATAATACACAGTCCTATAAAAATCTATAAATCATATATAAGAATGCTAAATCAAGAAGTAAAACTGTTGAAGATAACCATGCATAACAGTGATACATGAAAATTGTAAATAGGTATTAAAAGCTTATTCAGTTAATATGATGTGACTGTGTTACCAAATAATGTTACAATGCAATAAAATATTGCAGCTGTGTACAATTTAAATAGTGATAAATAATGAAGTATAGTTATTGTTATATCATATAATGCTTAATGACTATTGTGCATATTAACATAATACATGCAGAGGTGTGGCAGGGTTCCTGATGTGGGACTTTGTGGAACCCCAGGATCGTTAGGATGGATTTGCTGCATGAGAAAATCCATTCATAGTATTGTAGCATGAAGTGTCTGCTTGTTGACGTCTTTAGTAGCACTTACCTGTCCGAAGAAGGACCATTCCTGAAGGAAGCTACCACCGCTGGAACTTTGGCCACTGAGAAGACGCTGGTTCTCATTTTTTGAAAGCCTTAATCTACAAAGATTCATACTCAGTTGGTCAGGAAATGTCATTTTAAATTGGCACCATTTTTGAGCCAATCATGACTTCTTCCAATAAACAATGACAGTTTGTCATAGTGAGCAAACCATGGATTCTGTGTCACTGAGCCTCTTTTTCAGTTCTTATCTGGTACTAGTTGGAAAAGCTAAGCCCAACAGTGGCGGTCAAAACAGAAAATCTTTAAAAAGGGAGATGATATAATCCAATCCAAAACTATGCATAAACACAATACCTCACCGTTATAGCAGTGTATGGTCTCATTTTAACAATGTAGGTCTGAGAAATCATTTTAGAGCTTAAACAAATAAGTGTATTAACCTAATACTTAATAATGCTATATCCTAACTCATAACAATGCTTTATACAGTGTCAACAATAAGTAAATCAATAACATACAGTATAAGTGTAAAATAACTTTAGTTACATAATCCTGTTGCATCTTAAAACTTATAATTGTGATGCATAACAGTGTAAGGTTTGTGTATAATACACAGTCCTATAAAAATCTATAAATCATATATAAGAATGCTAAATCAAGAAGTAAAACTGTTGAAGATAACCATGCATAACAGTGATACATGAAAATTGTAAATGGGTACAAAATGCATTGTCAGTTAATATAATGTGACTGTGTTACCAAATAATGTTACAATGCAATAAAATATTGCAGCTGTGTACAATTTAAATAGTGATAAATAATGAAATATAGTTAATGTTATATCATATAATGCTTTATGACTATTGTGCATATTAACATAATACATGCAGAGGTGTGGCAGGGTTCCTGATGTGGGACACTATGGAACCCCAGGATCGTTAGGATGGATTTGCTGCATGAGAAATTCCATTCATAGTATTGTAGCAGGAATTGTCCGCTTGTCGACGTCTTTAGAAACACTTACCTGTCCGAAGAAGGACCATTCCTGAAGGAAGCCACCACCGCTGGAACTTTGGCCGCTGAGAAGACACTGGGTCTCATTTTTTTAAAGCCTTAATCTACAAAGATTCATACTCAGTTGGTCAGTAAATGTAATTTTAAATTGACACCATTTTTGAGCCAATCAGGACTTCTTCCAATAAACAATGACAGTTTGTCATAGTGAGCAATCCATGGATTCTGTGTTATTGAGCCTCTTTTTCACTCTTTCAGTTCTTATCTGGTACTAGTAGGAAAAGCTAAGCCCAACAGTGGCAGTCAAAACAGAAAATCTTTAAAAGGAGAGGATCATATAATTCATTCAGAAACTATGCATAAACACAATACCTAACCGTTATAGCAGTGTATAGTCTCATTTTAACAATGTAGGTCTGATAAATCATGTTAGAGCTTCAACAAATAAGTGTTTTAACCTAATACTTAACAATGCTATATCCTAAGGCATAATAATGCTTTATACAGTGTCAACAATACGTAAATCAATAACATACAGTTTAAGTGTAAAATAATTTTAGTTACATAATCCTGTTGCATCTTAAAACTTATAATTGTGATGCATAACAGTGTAAGGTATGTGTATAATACACAGTCCCATAAAAATTCTATACATCATATATAAGAATGCTAAATCAAGAAGTAAAACTGTTGAAGATAACCATGCATAACAGTGATACATGAAAATTGTAAATGGGTACAAAATGCTTTGTCAGTTAATATGATGTGACTGTGTTACCAAATAATGTTACAATGCAATAAAATGTTGCAGCTTTGTGCAATTTAAATAGTGATAAATAATGAAATATAGTTAATGTTATATCATATAATGCTTTATGACTATTGTGCATATTAACATAATACATGCAGAGGTGTGGCAGGGTTCCTGATGTGGGACTCTATGGAACCCGAGGATCATTAGGATGGATTTGCTGCATGAGAAATTCCATTCATAGTATTGTAGCAGGAAGTGTCCGCTTGTTGACGTCTTTAGTAGCACTTACCTGTCTGAAGAAGGACCATTCATAAAGGAAGCCACCACCGCTGGAACTTTAGCCACTGAGAAGACGCTGGTTCTCATTTTTTGAAAGCCTTAATCTACAAAGATTAATACTCAGTTGGTCAGGAAATGTAATTTTAAATTGGCACCATTTTTGAGCCAATCAGGACTCTACCAATAAACAATGACAGTTTGTAATAGTGAGCAAATCAAGGATTGTGTGTTATTGAGCCTCTTTTTCACTCTTTCAGTTCTTATATGGTACTAGTAGGAACAGCTAAGCCCAACAGTGGCAGTCAAAACAGAAAATCTTTAAAAAGTGAGATCATATAATCCAATCCAAAACTATGCATAAACACAATACCTAACCGTTATAGCAGTGTATGGTCTCATTTTAACAATGTAGGTCTGATAAACCATTTTAGAGCTTCCACAAATAGGTGTATTAACCTAAAACTTAATAATGCTATATCCTAACTCATAACAATGCTTTATACAGTGTCAACAATATGTAAATCAATAACATACAGTATAAGTGTAAAATAACTTCAGTTACATAATACTGTTGCATCTTAAAACTTAAAAATTGTGATGCATAATAGTATAAGGTTTGTGTATAATACACAGTCCTATAAAAATCTATAAATCATATATAAGAATGCTAAATCAAGAAGTAAAACTGTTGAAGATAACCATGCATAACAGTGATACATGAAAATTGTAAATAGGTATAAAAAGCTTATTCAGTTAATATGATGTGACTGTGTTACCAAATATTGTTACAATGCAATAAAATATTGCAGCTGTGTACAATTTAAATAGTGATAAATAATGAAATATAGTTAATGTTATATCATATAATGCTTTATGACTATTGTGCATATTAACATAATACATGCAGAGGTGTGGCAGGGTTCCTGATTTGGGACTTTGTGGAACCCCAGGATCGTTAGGATGGATTTGCTGCATGAGAAAATCCATTCATAGTATTGTAGCATGAAGTGTCTGCTTGTTGACGTCTTTAGTAGCACTTACCTGTCCGAAGAAGGACCATTCCTGAAGGAAGCTACCACCGCTGGAACTTTGGCCACTGAGAAGACGCTGGTTCTCATTTTTTGAAAGCCTTAATCTACAAAGATTCATACTCAGTTGGTCAGGAAATGTCATTTTAAATTGGCACCATTTTTGAGCCAATCATGACTTCTTCCAATAAACAATGACAGTTTGTCATAGTGAGCAAACCATGGATTCTGTGTTACTGAGCCTCTTTTTCACTTTTTCAGTTCTTATCTGGTACTAGTTGGAAAAGCTAAGCCCAACAGTGGCGGTCAAAATAGAAAATCTTTAAAAAGGGAGATCATATAATCCAATCCAAAACTATGCATAAACACAATACCTAACCGTTATAGCAGTGTATGGTCTCATTTTAACAATGTAGGTCTGATAAATCATTTTAGAGCTTCAACAAATAAGTGTATTAACCTAATACTTAATAATGCTATATCCTAACTCTTAACAATGCTTTATACAGTGTCAACAATACGTAAATCAATAACATACAGTATAAGTGTAAAATAACTTCAGTTACATAATACTGTTGCATCTTAAAACTTATAATTGTGATGCATAACAGTGTAAGGTTTGTGTATAATACACAGTCCTATAAAAATCTATAAATCATATATAAGAATGCTAAATCAAGAAGTAAAACTGTTGAAGATAACCATGCATAACAGTGATACATGAAAATTGTAAATAGGTATTAAAAGCTTATTCAGTTAATATGATGTGACTGTGTTACCAAATAATGTTACAATGCAATAAAATATTGCAGCTGTGTACAATTTAAATAGTGATAAATAATGAAGTATAGTTATTGTTATATCATATAATGCTTAATGACTATTGTGCATATTAACATAATACATGCAGAGGTGTGGCAGGGTTCCTGATGTGGGACTTTATGGAACCCCAGGATCGTTAGAATGGATTTGCTGCATGAGAAATTCCATTCATAGTATTGTAGCAGGAAGTGTCTGCTTGTCGACGTCTTTAGTAGCACTTACCTGTCCGAAGAAGGACCATTCCTGAAGGAAGCTACCACTGCTGGAACTTTGGCCACTGAGAAGACGCTGGTTCTCATTTTTTTTAAACCCTTAATCTACAAAGATTCATACTCAGTTGGTCAGGAAATGTCATTTTAAATTGGCACCATTTTTGAGCCAATCATGACTTCTTCCAATAAACAATGACAGTTTGTCATAGTGAGCAAATCAAGGATTCTGTGTTATTGAGCCTCTTTTTCACTCTTTCAGTTCTTATATGGTACTAGTTGGAACAGCTAAGCCCAACAGTGGCAGTCAAAACAGAAAATCTTGAAAAAGTGAGATCATATAATCCAATCCAAAACAATGCATAAACACAATACCTAACCGTTATAGCAGTGTATGGTCTCATTTTAACAATGTAGGTCTGAAAAATCATTTTAGAGCTTCCACAAATAAGTGTATTAACCTAAAACTTAATAATGCTATATCCTAACTCATAACAATGCTTTATACAGTGTCAACAATACGTAAATCAATAACATACAGTATAAGTGTAAAATAACTTCAGTTACATAATACTGTTGCATCTTAAAACTTATAATTGTGATGCATAATAGTATAAGGTTTGTGTATAATACACAGTCCTATAAAAATCTATAAATCATATATAAGAATGCTAAATCAAGAAGTAAAACTGTTGAAGATAACCATGCATAACAGTGATACATGAAAATTGTAAATAGGTATAAAAAGCTTATTCAGTTAATATGATGTGACTGTGTTACCAAATAATGTTACAATGCAATAAAATATTGCAGCTGTGTACAATTTAAATAGTGATAAATAATGAAATATAGTTAATGTTATATCATATAATGCTTTATGACTATTGTGCATATTAACATAATACATGCAGAGGTGTGGCAGGGTTCCTGATGTGGGACTTTGTGGAACCCCAGGATCGTTAGGATGGATTTGCTGCATGAGAAAATCCATTCATAGTATTGTAGCATGAAGTGTCTGCTTGTTGACGTCTTTAGTAGCACTTACCTGTCCGAAGAAGGACCATTCCTGAAGGAAGCTACCACCGCTGGAACTTTGGCCACTGAGAAGACGCTGGTTCTCATTTTTTGAAAGCCTTAATCTACAAAGATTCATACTCAGTTGGTCAGGAAATGTCATTTTAAATTGGCACCATTTTTGAGCCAATCATGACTTCTTCCAATAAACAATGACAGTTTGTCATAGTGAGCAAACCATGGATTCTGTGTTACTGAGCCTCTTTTTCACTTTTTCAGTTCTTATCTGGTACTAGTTGGAAAAGCTAAGCCCAACAGTGGCGGTCAAAATAGAAAATCTTTAAAAAGGGAGATCATATAATCCAATCCAAAACTATGCATAAACACAATACCTAACCGTTATAGCAGTGTATGGTCTCATTTTAACAATGTAGGTCTGATAAATCATTTTAGAGCTTCAACAAATAAGTGTATTAACCTAATACTTAATAATGCTATATCCTAACTCTTAACAATGCTTTATACAGTGTCAACAATACGTAAATCAATAACATACAGTATAAGTGTAAAATAACTTCAGTTACATAATACTGTTGCATCTTAAAACTTATAATTGTGATGCATAACAGTGTAAGGTTTGTGTATAATACACAGTCCTATAAAAATCTATAAATCATATATAAGAATGCTAAATCAAGAAGTAAAACTGTTGAAGATAACCATGCATAACAGTGATACATGAAAATTGTAAATAGGTATTAAAAGCTTATTCAGTTAATATGATGTGACTGTGTTACCAAATAATGTTACAATGCAATAAAATATTGCAGCTGTGTACAATTTAAATAGTGATAAATAATGAAGTATAGTTATTGTTATATCATATAATGCTTAATGACTATTGTGCATATTAACATAATACATGCAGAGGTGTGGCAGGGTTCCTGATGTGGGACTTTGTGGAACCCCAGGATCGTTAGAATGGATTTGCTGCATGAGAAATTCCATTCATAGTATTGTAGCAGGAAGTGTCTGCTTGTCGACGTCTTTAGTAGCACTTACCTGTCCGAAGAAGGACCATTCCTGAAGGAAGCTACCACTGCTGGAACTTTGGCCACTGAGAAGACGCTGGTTCTCATTTTTTTTAAACCCTTAATCTACAAAGATTCATACTCAGTTGGTCAGGAAATGTCATTTTAAATTGGCACCATTTTTGAGCCAATCATGACTTCTTCCAATAAACAATGACAGTTTGTCATAGTGAGCAAATCAAGGATTCTGTGTTATTGAGCCTCTTTTTCACTCTTTCAGTTCTTATATGGTACTAGTTGGAACAGCTAAGCCCAACAGTGGCAGTCAAAACAGAAAATCTTGAAAAAGTGAGATCATATAATCCAATCCAAAACAATGCATAAACACAATACCTAACCGTTATAGCAGTGTATGGTCTCATTTTAACAATGTAGGTCTGAAAAATCATTTTAGAGCTTCCACAAATAAGTGTATTAACCTAAAACTTAATAATGCTATATCCTAACTCATAACAATGCTTTATACAGTGTCAACAATACGTAAATCAATAACATACAGTATAAGTGTAAAATAACTTCAGTTACATAATACTGTTGCATCTTAAAACTTATAATTGTGATGCATAATAGTATAAGGTTTGTGTATAATACACAGTCCTATAAAAATCTATAAATCATATATAAGAATGCTAAATCAAGAAGTAAAACTGTTGAAGATAACCATGCATAACAGTGATACATGAAAATTGTAAATAGGTATAAAAAGCTTATTCAGTTAATATGATGTGACTGTGTTACCAAATAATGTTACAATGCAATAAAATATTGCAGCTGTGTACAATTTAAATAGTGATAAATAATGAAATATAGTTAATGTTATATCATATAATGCTTTATGACTATTGTGCATATTAACATAATACATGCAGAGGTGTGGCAGGGTTCCTGATGTGGGACTTTGTGGAACCCCAGGATCGTTAGGATGGATTTGCTGCATGAGAAAATCCATTCATAGTATTGTAGCATGAAGTGTCTGCTTGTTGACGTCTTTAGTAGCACTTACCTGTCCGAAGAAGGACCATTCCTGAAGGAAGCTACCACCGCTGGAACTTTGGCCACTGAGAAGACGCTGGTTCTCATTTTTTGAAAGCCTTAATCTACAAAGATTCATACTCAGTTGGTCAGGAAATGTCATTTTAAATTGGCACCATTTTTGAGCCAATCATGACTTCTTCCAATAAACAATGACAGTTTGTCATAGTGAGCAAACCATGGATTCTGTGTTACTGAGCCTCTTTTTCAGTTCTTATCTGGTACTAGTTGGAAAAGCTAAGCCCAACAGTGGCGGTCAAAACAGAAAATCTTTAAAAAGGGAGATCATATAATCCAATCCAAAACTATGCATAAACACAATACCTCACCGTTATAGCAGTGTATGGTCTCATTTTAACAATGTAGGTCTGATAAATCATTTTAGAGCTTAAACAAATAAGTGTATTAACCTAATACTTAATAATGCTATATCCTAACTCATAACAATGCTTTATACAGTGTCAACAATAAGTAAATCAATAACATACAGTATAAGTGTAAAATAACTTTAGTTACATAATCCTGTTGCATCTTAAAACTTATAATTGTGATGCATAACAGTGTAAGGTTTGTGTATAATACACAGTCCTATAAAAATCTATAAATCATATATAAGAATGCTAAATCAAGAAGTAAAACTGTTGAAGATAACCATGCATAACAGTGATACATGAAAATTGTAAATGGGTACAAAATGCTTTGTCAGTTAATATGATGTGACTGTGTTACCAAATAATGTTACAATGCAATAAAATATTGCAGCTTTGTGCAATTTAAATAGTGATAAATAAGGAAATATAGTTAATGTTATATCATATAATGCTTTATGACTATTGTGCATATTAACATAATACATGCAGAGGTGTGGCAGGGTTCCTGATGTGGGACTCTATGGAACCCCAGGATCGTTAGGATGGATTTGCTGCATAAGAAATTCCATTCATAGTATTGTAGCAGGAAGTGTCCGCTTGTTGACGTCTTTAGTAGCACTTACCTGTCTGAAGAAGGACCATTCCTGAAGGAAGCCACCACCGCTGAAACTTTAGCCACTGAGAAGACGCTGGTTCTCATTTTTTGAAAGCCTTAATCTACAAAGATTCATACTCAGTTGGTCAGGAAATGTCATTTTAAATTGGCACCATTTTTGAGCCAATCAGGACTTCTTCCAATAAACAATGACAGTTTGTCATAGTGAGCAAACCATGGATTCTGTGTTATTGAGCCTCTTTTTCACTCTTTCAGTTCTTATCTGGTACTAGTAGGAAAAGCTAAGCCCAACAGTGGCGGTCAAAACAGAAAATCTTTAAAAGGAGAGGATCATATAATCCATTCCGAAACTATGCATAAACACAATACCTAACCGTTATAGCAGTGTATGGTCTCATTTTAACAATGTAGGTCTGATAAATCATTTTAGAGCTTCAACAAATAAGTGTATTAACCTAATACTTAACAATGCTATATCCTAAGGCATAACAATGCTTTATACAGTGTCAACAATACGTAAATCAATAACATACAGTATAAGTGTAAATTAACTTTAGTTACATAATCCTGTTGCATCTTAAAACTTATAATTGTGATGCATAACAGTGTAAGATTTGTGTATAATACACAGTCCTATAAAAATCTATAAATCATATATAAGAATGCTAAATCAAGAAGTAAAACTGTTGAAGATAACCATGCATAACAGTGATACATGAAAATTGTAAATGGGTACAAAATGCATTGTCAGTTAATATGATGTGACTGTGTTACCAAATAATGTTACAATGCAATAAAATATTGCAGCTGTGTACAATTTAAATAGTGATAAATAATGAAGTATAGTTATTGTTATATCATATAATGCTTTATGACTATTGTGCATATTAACATAATACATGCAGAGGTGTTGCAGGGTTCCTGATGTGGGACTTTGTGGAACCCCAGGATCGTTAGGATGGATTTGCTGCATGAGAAATTCCATTCATAGTATTGTAGCAGGAAGTGTCTGCTTGTCGACGTCTTTAGTAGCACTTACCTGTCCGAAGAAGGACCATTCCTGAAGGAAGCTACCACCGCTGGAACTTTGGCCACTGAGAAGACGCTGGTTCACAATTTTTTAAAGCCTTAATCTACAAAGATTCATACTCAGTTGGTCAGGAAATGTCATTTTAAATTGGCACCATTTTTGAGCCAATCATGACTTCTTCCAATAAACAATGACAGTTTGTCATAGTGAGCAAACCATGGATTCTGTGTTACTGAGCCTCTTTTTCACTTTTTCAGTTCTTATCTGGTACTAGTTGGAAAAGCTAAGCCCAACAGTGGCGGTCAAAATAGAAAATCTTTAAAAAGGGAGATCATATAATCCAATCCAAAACTATGCATAAACACAATACCTAACCGTTATAGCAGTGTATGGTCTCATTTTAACAATGTAGGTCTGATAAATCATTTTAGAGCTTCAACAAATAAGTGTATTAACCTAATACTTAATAATGCTATATCCTAACTCTTAACAATGCTTTATACAGTGTCAACAATACGTAAATCAATAACATACAGTATAAGTGTAAAATAACTTCAGTTACATAATACTGTTGCATCTTAAAACTTATAATTGTGATGCATAACAGTGTAAGGTTTGTGTATAATACACAGTCCTATAAAAATCTATAAATCATATATAAGAATGCTAAATCAAGAAGTAAAACTGTTGAAGATAACCATGCATAACAGTGATACATGAAAATTGTAAATAGGTATTAAAAGCTTATTCAGTTAATATGATGTGACTGTGTTACCAAATAATGTTACAATGCAATAAAATATTGCAGCTGTGTACAATTTAAATAGTGATAAATAATGAAGTATAGTTATTGTTATATCATATAATGCTTAATGACTATTGTGCATATTAACATAATACATGCAGAGGTGTGGCAGGGTTCCTGATGTGGGACTTTGTGGAACCCCAGGATCGTTAGAATGGATTTGCTGCATGAGAAATTCCATTCATAGTATTGTAGCAGGAAGTGTCTGCTTGTCGACGTCTTTAGTAGCACTTACCTGTCCGAAGAAGGACCATTCCTGAAGGAAGCTACCACTGCTGGAACTTTGGCCACTGAGAAGACGCTGGTTCTCATTTTTTTTAAACCCTTAATCTACAAAGATTCATACTCAGTTGGTCAGGAAATGTCATTTTAAATTGGCACCATTTTTGAGCCAATCATGACTTCTTCCAATAAACAATGACAGTTTGTCATAGTGAGCAAATCAAGGATTCTGTGTTATTGAGCCTCTTTTTCACTCTTTCAGTTCTTATATGGTACTAGTTGGAACAGCTAAGCCCAACAGTGGCAGTCAAAACAGAAAATCTTGAAAAAGTGAGATCATATAATCCAATCCAAAACAATGCATAAACACAATACCTAACCGTTATAGCAGTGTATGGTCTCATTTTAACAATGTAGGTCTGAAAAATCATTTTAGAGCTTCCACAAATAAGTGTATTAACCTAAAACTTAATAATGCTATATCCTAACTCATAACAATGCTTTATACAGTGTCAACAATACGTAAATCAATAACATACAGTATAAGTGTAAAATAACTTCAGTTACATAATACTGTTGCATCTTAAAACTTATAATTGTGATGCATAATAGTATAAGGTTTGTGTATAATACACAGTCCTATAAAAATCTATAAATCATATATAAGAATGCTAAATCAAGAAGTAAAACTGTTGAAGATAACCATGCATAACAGTGATACATGAAAATTGTAAATAGGTATAAAAAGCTTATTCAGTTAATATGATGTGACTGTGTTACCAAATAATGTTACAATGCAATAAAATATTGCAGCTGTGTACAATTTAAATAGTGATAAATAATGAAATATAGTTAATGTTATATCATATAATGCTTTATGACTATTGTGCATATTAACATAATACATGCAGAGGTGTGGCAGGGTTCCTGATGTGGGACTTTGTGGAACCCCAGGATCGTTAGGATGGATTTGCTGCATGAGAAAATCCATTCATAGTATTGTAGCATGAAGTGTCTGCTTGTTGACGTCTTTAGTAGCACTTACCTGTCCGAAGAAGGACCATTCCTGAAGGAAGCTACCACCGCTGGAACTTTGGCCACTGAGAAGACGCTGGTTCTCATTTTTTGAAAGCCTTAATCTACAAAGATTCATACTCAGTTGGTCAGGAAATGTCATTTTAAATTGGCACCATTTTTGAGCCAATCATGACTTCTTCCAATAAACAATGACAGTTTGTCATAGTGAGCAAACCATGGATTCTGTGTTACTGAGCCTCTTTTTCAGTTCTTATCTGGTACTAGTTGGAAAAGCTAAGCCCAACAGTGGCGGTCAAAACAGAAAATCTTTAAAAAGGGAGATCATATAATCCAATCCAAAACTATGCATAAACACAATACCTCACCGTTATAGCAGTGTATGGTCTCATTTTAACAATGTAGGTCTGATAAATCATTTTAGAGCTTAAACAAATAAGTGTATTAACCTAATACTTAATAATGCTATATCCTAACTCATAACAATGCTTTATACAGTGTCAACAATAAGTAAATCAATAACATACAGTATAAGTGTAAAATAACTTTAGTTACATAATCCTGTTGCATCTTAAAACTTATAATTGTGATGCATAACAGTGTAAGGTTTGTGTATAATACACAGTCCTATAAAAATCTATAAATCATATATAAGAATGCTAAATCAAGAAGTAAAACTGTTGAAGATAACCATGCATAACAGTGATACATGAAAATTGTAAATGGGTACAAAATGCTTTGTCAGTTAATATGATGTGACTGTGTTACCAAATAATGTTACAATGCAATAAAATATTGCAGCTTTGTGCAATTTAAATAGTGATAAATAAGGAAATATAGTTAATGTTATATCATATAATGCTTTATGACTATTGTGCATATTAACATAATACATGCAGAGGTGTGGCAGGGTTCCTGATGTGGGACTCTATGGAACCCCAGGATCGTTAGGATGGATTTGCTGCATAAGAAATTCCATTCATAGTATTGTAGCAGGAAGTGTCCGCTTGTTGACGTCTTTAGTAGCACTTACCTGTCTGAAGAAGGACCATTCCTGAAGGAAGCCACCACCGCTGAAACTTTAGCCACTGAGAAGACGCTGGTTCTCATTTTTTGAAAGCCTTAATCTACAAAGATTCATACTCAGTTGGTCAGGAAATGTCATTTTAAATTGGCACCATTTTTGAGCCAATCAGGACTTCTTCCAATAAACAATGACAGTTTGTCATAGTGAGCAAACCATGGATTCTGTGTTATTGAGCCTCTTTTTCACTCTTTCAGTTCTTATCTGGTACTAGTAGGAAAAGCTAAGCCCAACAGTGGCGGTCAAAACAGAAAATCTTTAAAAGGAGAGGATCATATAATCCATTCCGAAACTATGCATAAACACAATACCTAACCGTTATAGCAGTGTATGGTCTCATTTTAACAATGTAGGTCTGATAAATCATTTTAGAGCTTCAACAAATAAGTGTATTAACCTAATACTTAACAATGCTATATCCTAAGGCATAACAATGCTTTATACAGTGTCAACAATACGTAAATCAATAACATACAGTATAAGTGTAAATTAACTTTAGTTACATAATCCTGTTGCATCTTAAAACTTATAATTGTGATGCATAACAGTGTAAGATTTGTGTATAATACACAGTCCTATAAAAATCTATAAATCATATATAAGAATGCTAAATCAAGAAGTAAAACTGTTGAAGATAACCATGCATAACAGTGATACATGAAAATTGTAAATGGGTACAAAATGCATTGTCAGTTAATATGATGTGACTGTGTTACCAAATAATGTTACAATGCAATAAAATATTGCAGCTGTGTACAATTTAAATAGTGATAAATAATGAAGTATAGTTATTGTTATATCATATAATGCTTTATGACTATTGTGCATATTAACATAATACATGCAGAGGTGTTGCAGGGTTCCTGATGTGGGACTTTGTGGAACCCCAGGATCGTTAGGATGGATTTGCTGCATGAGAAATTCCATTCATAGTATTGTAGCAGGAAGTGTCTGCTTGTCGACGTCTTTAGTAGCACTTACCTGTCCGAAGAAGGACCATTCCTGAAGGAAGCTACCACCGCTGGAACTTTGGCCACTGAGAAGACGCTGGTTCACAATTTTTTAAAGCCTTAATCTACAAAGATTCATACTCAGTTGGTCAGGAAATGTCATTTTAAATTGGCACCATTTTTGAGCCAATCATGACTTCTTCCAATAAACAATGACAGTTTGTCATAGTGAGCAAACCATGGATTCTGTGTTACTGAGCCTCTTTTTCACTTTTTCAGTTCTTATCTGGTACTAGTTGGAAAAGCTAAACCCAACAGTGGCGGTCAAAACAGAAAATCTTTAAAAAGGGAGATCATATAATCCAATCCAAAACTATGCATAAACACAATACCTCACCGGTATAGCAGTGTATGGTCTCATTTTAACAATGTAGGTCTGATAAATCATTATAGAGCTTCAACAAATAAGTGTATTAACCTAATACTTAATAATGCTATATCCTAACTCATAACAATGCTTTATACAGTGTCAACAATACGTAAATCAATAACATACAGTATAAGTGTAAAATAACTTTAGTTACATAATACTGTTGCATCTTAAAACTTATAATTGTGATGCATAACAGTGTAAGGTATGTGTATAATACACAGTCCTATAACAATATATAAATCATATATTAGAATGCTAAATCAAGAAGTAAAACTGTTGAAGATAACCATGCATAACAGTGATACATGAAAATTGTAAATGAGTACAAAATGCTTTGTCAGTTAATATGATGTGACTGTGTTACCAAATAATGTTACAATGTAATAAAATATTGCAGCTGTGTACAATTTAAATAGTGATAAATAATGAAATATAGTTAATGTTATATCATATAATGCTTTATGACTATTGTGCATATTAACATAATACATGCAGAGGTGTTGCAGGGTTCCTGATGTGGGACTCTATGGAACCCCAGGATCGTTAGGATGGATTTGCTGCATGAAAAATTCCATTCATAGTATTGTAGCAGGAAGTGTCCGCTTGTTGACGTCTTTAGTAGCACTTACCTGTCTGAAGAAGGACCATTCCTGAAGGAAGCCACCACCGCTGGAACTTTAGCCACTGAGAAGACGATGGTTCTCATTTTTTTAAATCCTTAATCTACAAAGATTAATACTCAGTTGGTCAGGAAATGTAATTTTAAATTGGCACCATTTTTGAGCCAATCAGGACTTCTTCCAATAAACAATGACAGTTTGTCATAGTGAGCAAACCATGGATTCTATGTTATTGAGCCTCTCTTTCACTCTTTCAGTTCTTATCTGGTACTAGTAGGAAAAGCTAAGCCCAACAGTGGCAGTCAAAACAGAAAATCTTTAAAAGGAGAGGATCATATAATTCATTCAGAAACTATGCATAAACACAATACCTAACCGTTATAGCAGTGTATAGTCTCATTTTAACAATGTAGGTCTGATAAATCATGTTAGAGCTTCAACAAATAAGTGTTTTAACCTAATACTTAACAATGCTATATCCTAAGGCATAATAATGCTTTATACAGTGTCAACAATACGTAAATCAATAACATACAGTATAAGTGTAAAATAATTTTAGTTACATAATCCTGTTGCATCTTAAAACTTATAATTGTGATGCATAACAGTGTAAGGTATGTGTATAATACACAGTCCCATAAAAATTCTATACATCATATATAAGAATGCTAAATCAAGAAGTAAAACTGTTGAAGATAACCATGCATAACAGTGATACATGAAAATTGTAAATGGGTACAAAATGCTTTGTCAGTTAATATGATGTGACTGTGTTACCAAATAATGTTACAATGCAATAAAATGTTGCCACTTTGTGCAATTTAAATAGTGATAAATAATGAAATATAGTTAATGTTATATCATATAATGCTTTATGACTATTGTGCATATTAACATAATACATGCAGAGGTGTGGCAGGGTTCCTGATGTGGGACTCTATGGAACCCGAGGATCATTAGGATGGATTTGCTGCATGAGAAATTCCATTCATAGTATTGTAGCAGGAAGTGTCCGCTTGTTGACGTCTTTAGTAGCACTTACCTGTCTGAAGAAGGACCATTCCTGAAGGAAGCCACCACCGCTGGAACTTTAGCCACTGAGAAGACGCTGGTTCTCATTTTTTGAAAGCCTTAATCTACAAAGATTAATACTCAGTTGGTCAGGAAATGTAATTTTAAATTGGCACCATTTTTGAGCCAATCAGGACTCTACCAATAAACAATGACAGTTTGTAATAGTGAGCAAATCAAGGATTCTGTGTTATTGAGCCTCTTTTTCACTCTTTCAGTTCTTATATGGTACTAGTAGGAACAGCTAAGCCCAACAGTGGCAGTCAAAACAGAAAATCTTTAAAAAGTGAGATCATATAATCCAATCCAAAACTATGCATAAACACAATACCTAACCGTTATAGCAGTGTATGGTCTCATTTTAACAATGTAGGTCTGATAAATCAATTTAGAGCTTCCACAAATAGGTGTATTAACCTAAAACTTAATAATGCTATATCCTAACTCATAACAATGCTTTATACAGTGTCAACAATACGTAAATCAATAACATACAGTATAAGTGTAAAATAACTTCAGTTACATAATACTGTTGCATCTTAAAACTTAAAAATTGTGATGCATAATAGTATAAGGTTTGTGTATAATACACAGTCCTATAAAAATCTATAAATCATATATAAGAATGCTAAATCAAGAAGTAAAACTGTTGAAGATAACCATGCATAACAGTGATACATGAAAATTGTAAATAGGTATAAAAAGCTTATTCAGTTTATATGATGTGACTGTGTTACCAAACATTGTTACAATGCAATAAAATATTGCAGCTGTGTACAATTTAAATAGTGATAAATAATGAAATATAGTTAATGTTATATCATATAATGCTTTATGACTATTGTGCATATTAACATAATACATGCAGAGGTGTGGCAGGGTTCCTGATTTGGGACTTTGTGGAACCCCAGGATCGTTAGGATGGATTTGCTGCATGAGAAAATCCATTCATAGTATTGTAGCATGAAGTGTCTGCTTGTTGACGTCTTTAGTAGCACTTACCTGTCCGAAGAAGGACCATTCCTGAAGGAAGCTACCACCGCTGGAACTTTGGCCACTGAGAAGACGCTGGTTCTCATTTTTTGAAAGCCTTAATCTACAAAGATTCATACTCAGTTGGTCAGGAAATGTCATTTTAAATTGGCACCATTTTTGAGCCAATCATGACTTCTTCCAATAAACAATGACAGTTTGTCATAGTGAGCAAACCATGGATTCTGTGTTACTGAGCCTCTTTTTCACTTTTTCAGTTCTTATCTGGTACTAGTTGGAAAAGCTAAGCCCAACAGTGGCGGTCAAAATAGAAAATCTTTAAAAAGGGAGATCATATAATCCAATCCAAAACAATGCATAAACACAATACCTAACCGTTATAGCAGTGTATGGTCTCATTTTAACAATGTAGGTCTGAAAAATCATTTTAGAGCTTCCACAAATAAGTGTATTAACCTAAAACTTAATAATGCTATATCCTAACTCATAACAATGCTTTATACAGTGTCAACAATACGTAAATCAATAACATACAGTATAAGTGTAAAATAACTTCAGTTACATAATACTGTTGCATCTTAAAACTTATAATTGTGATGCATAATAGTATAAGGTTTGTCTATAATACACAGTCCTATTAAAATCTATAAATCATATATAAGAATGCTAAATCAAGAAGTAAAACTGTTGAAGATAACCATGCATAACAGTGATACATGAAAATTGTAAATAGGTATAAAAAGCTTATTCAGTTAATATGATGTGACTGTGTTACCAAATAATGTTACAATGCAATAAAATATTGCATCTGTGTGCAATTTAAATAGTGATAAATAATGAAATATAGTTAATGTTATATCATATAATGCTTTATGACTATTGTGCATATTAACATAATACATGCAGAGGTGTGGCAGGGTTCCTGATGTGGGACTTTGTGGAACCCCAGGATCGTTAGAATGGATTTGCTGCATGAGAAATTCCATTCATAGTATCGTAGCAGGAAGTGTCTGCTTGTCGACGTCTTTAGTAGCACTTACCTGTCCGAAGAAGGACCATTCCTGAAGGAAGCTACCACCGCTGGAACTTTGGCCACTGAGAAGACGCTGGTTCTCATTTTTTGAAAGCCTTAATCTACAAAGATTCATACTCAGTTGGTCAGGAAATGTCATTTTAAATTGGCACCATTTTTGAGCCAATCATGACTTCTTCCAATAAACAATGACAGTTTGTCATAGTGAGCAAACCATGGATTCTGTGTTACTGAGCCTCTTTTTCAGTTCTTATCTGGTACTAGTTGGAAAAGCTAAGCCCAACAGTGGCGGTCAAAACAGAAAATCTTTAAAAAGGGAGATCATATAATCCAATCCAAAACTATGCATAAACACAATACCTCACCGTTATAGCAGTGTATGGTCTCATTTTAACAATGTAGGTCTGATAAATCATTTTAGAGCTTAAACAAATAAGTGTACTAACCTAATACTTAATAATGCTATATCCTAACTCATAACAATGCTTTATACAGTGTCAACAATAAGTAAATCAATAACATACAGTATAAGTGTAAAATAACTTTAGTTACATAATCCTGTTGCATCTTAAAACTTATAATTGTGATGCATAACAGTGTAAGGTTTGTGTATAATACACAGTCCTATAAAAATCTATAAATCATATATAAGAATGCTAAATCAAGAAGTAAAACTGTTGAAGATAACCATGCATAACAGTGATACATAAAAATTGTAAATGGGTACAAAATGCTTTGTCAGTTAATATGATGTGACTGTGTTACCAAATAATGTTACAATGCAATAAAATATTGCAGCTTTGTGCAATTTAAATAGTGATAAATAAGGAAATATAGTTAATGTTATATCATATAATGCTTTATGACTATTGTGCATATTAACATAATACATGCAGAGGTGTGCCAGGGTTCCTGATGTGGGACTCTATGGAACCCCAGGATCGTTAGGATGGATTTGCTGCATAAGAAATTCCATTCATAGTATTGTAGCAGGAAGTGTCCGCTTGTTGACGTCTTTAGAAGCACTTACCTGTCCGAAGAAGGACCATTCCTGAAGGAAGCCACCACCGCTGGAACTTTAGCCACTGAGAAGACGCTGGTTCTCATTATTTGAAAGCCTTAATCTACAAAGATTCATACTCAGTTGGTCAGGAAATGTCATTTTAAATTGGCACCATTTTTGAGCCAATCAGGACTTCTTCCAATAAACAATGACAGTTTGTCATAGTGAGCAAACCATGGATTCTGTGTTATTGAGCCTCTTTTTCACTCTTTCAGTTCTTATCTGGTACTAGTAGGAAAAGCTAAGCCCAACAGTGGCGGTCAAAACAGAAAATCTTTAAAAGGAGAGGATCACATAATCCATTCCGAAACTATGCATAAACACAATACCTAACCGTTATAGCAGTGTATGGTCTCATTTTAACAATGTAGGTCTGATAAATCATTTTAGAGCTTCAACAAATAAGTGTATTAACCTAATACTTAACAATGCTATATCCTAAGGCATAACAATGCTTTATACAGTGTCAACAATACGTAAATCAATAACATACAGTATAAGTGTAAATTAACTTTAGTTACATAATCCTGTTGCATCTTAAAACTTATAATTGTGATGCATAACAGTGTAAGGTTTGTGTATAATACACAGTCCTATAAAAATCTATAAATCATATATAAGAATGCTAAATCAAGAAGTAAAACTGTTGAAGATAACCATGCATAACAGTGAAACATGAAAATTGTAAATGGGTACAAAATGCATTGTCAGTTTATATGATGTGACTGTGTTACCAAATAATGTTACAATGCAATAAAATATTGCAGCTGTGTACAATTTAAATAGTGATAAATAATGAAATATAGTTAATGTTATATCATATAATGCTTTATGACTATTGTGCATATTAACATAATACATGCAGAGGTGTGGCAGGGTTCCTGATGTGGGACTCTATGGAACCCGAGGATCATTAGGATGGATTTGCTGCATGAGAAATTCCATTCATAGTATTGTAGCAGGAAGTGTCCGCTTGTTGACGTCTTTAGTAGCACTTACCTGTCTGAAGAAGGACCATTCCTGAAGGAAGCCACCACCGCTGGAACTTTAGCCACTGAGAAGACGCTGGTTCTCATTTTTTGAAAGCCTTAATCTACAAAGATTAATACTCAGTTGGTCAGGAAATGTAATTTTAAATTGGCACCATTTTTGAGCCAATCAGGACTCTACCAATAAACAATGACAGTTTGTAATAGTGAGCAAATCAAGGATTCTGTGTTATTGAGCCTCTTTTTCACTCTTTCAGTTCTTATATGGTACTAGTTGGAACAGCTAAGCCCAACAGTGGCAGTCAAAATAGAAAATCTTGAAAAAGTGAGATCATATAATCCAATCCAAAACAATGCATAAACACAATACCTAACCGTTATAGCAGTGTATGGTCTCATTTTAACAATGTAGGTCTGAAAAATCATTTTAGAGCTTCCACAAATAAGTGTATTAACCTAAAACTTAATAATGCTATATCCTAACTCATAACAATGCTTTATACAGTGTCAACAATACGTAAATCAATAACATACAGTATAAGTGTAAAATAACTTCAGTTACATAATACTGTTGCATCTTAAAACTTATAATTGTGATGCATAATAGTATAAGGTTTGTGTATAATACACAGTCCTATAAAAATCTATAAATCATATATAAGAATGCTAAATCAAGAAGTAAAACTGTTGAAGATAACCATGCATAACAGTGATACATGAAAATTGTAAATAGGTATAAAAAGCTTATTCAGTTAATATGATGTGACTGTGTTACCAAATAATGTTACAATGCAACAAAATATTGCATCTGTGTGCAATTTAAATAGTGATAAATAATGAAATATAGTTAATGTTATATCATATAATGCTTTATGACTATTGTGCATATTAACATAATACATGCAGAGGTGTGGCAGGGTTCCTGATGTGGGACTTTGTGGAACCCCAGGATCGTTAGAATGGATTTGCTGCATGAGAAATTCCATTCATAGTATTGTAGCAGGAAGTGTCTGCTTGTCGACGTCTTTAGTAGCACTTACCTGTCCGAAGAAGGACCATTCCTGAAGGAAGCTACCACCGCTGGAACTTTGGCCACTGAGAAGACGCTGGTTCTCATTTTTTGAAAGCCTTAATCTACAAAGATTCATACTCAGTTGGTCAGGAAATGTCATTTTAAATTGGCACTATTTTTGAGCCAATCATGACTTCTTCCAATAAACAATTACAGTTTGTCATAGTGAGCAAACCATGGATTCTGTGTTACTGAGCCTCTTTTTCAGTTCTTATCTGGTACTAGTTGAAAAAGCTAAGCCCAACAGTGGCGGTCAAAACAGAAAATCTTTAAAAAGGGAGATCATATAATCCAATCCAAAACTATGCATAAACACAATACCTCACCGTTATAGCAGTGTATGGTCTCATTTTAACAATGTAGGTCTGATAAATCATTTTAGAGCTTAAACAAATAAGTGTACTAACCTAATACTTAATAATGCTATATCCTAACTCATAACAATGCTTTATACAGTGTCAACAATAAGTAAATCAATAACATACAGTATAAGTGTAAAATAACTTTAGTTACATAATCCTGTTGCATCTTAAAACTTATAATTGTGATGCATAACAGTGTAAGGTTTGTGTATAATACACAGTCCTATAAAAATCTATAAATCATATATAAGAATGCTAAATCAAGAAGTAAAACTGTTGAAGATAACCATGCATAACAGTGATACATGAAAATTGTAAATGGGTACAAAATGCTTTGTCAGTTAATATGATGTGACTGTGTTACCAAATAATGTTACAATGCAATAAAATATTGCCGCTTTGTGCAATTTAAATAGTGATAAATAAGGAAATATAGTTAATGTTATATCATATAATGCTTTATGACTATTGTGCATATTAACATAATACATGCAGAGGTGTGCCAGGGTTCCTGATGTGGGACTCTATGGAACCCCAGGATCGTTAGGATGGATTTGCTGCATAAGAAATTCCATTCATAGTATTGTAGCAGGAAGTGTCCGCTTGTTGACGTCTTTAGTAGCACTTACCTGTCTGAAGAAGGACCATTCCTGAAGGAAGCCACCACCGCTGGAACTTTAGCCACTGAGAAGACGCTGGTTCTCATTATTTGAAAGCCTTAATCTACAAAGATTCATACTCAGTTGGTCAGGAAATGTCATTTTAAATTGGCACCATTTTTGAGCCAATCAGGACTTCTTCCAATAAACAATGACAGTTTGTCATAGTGAGCAAACCATGGATTCTGTGTTATTGAGCCTCTTTTTCACTCTTTCAGTTCTTATCTGGTACTAGTAGGAAAAGCTAAGCCCAACAGTGGCGGTCAAAACAGAAAATCTTTAAAAGGAGAGGATCACATAATCCATTCCGAAACTATGCATAAACACAATACCTAACCGTTATAGCAGTGTATGGTCTCATTTTAACAATGTAGGTCTGATAAATCATTTTAGAGCTTCAACAAATAAGTGTATTAACCTAATACTTAACAATGCTATATCCTAAGGCATAACAATGCTTTATACAGTGTCAACAATACGTAAATCAATAACATACAGTATAAGTGTAAATTAACTTTAGTTACATAATCCTGTTGCATCTTAAAACTTATAATTGTGATGCATAACAGTGTAAGGTTTGTGTATAATACACAGTCCTATAAAAATCTATAAATCATATATAAGAATGCTAAATCAAGAAGTAAAACTGTTGAAGATAACCATGCATAACAGTGATACATGAAAATTGTAAATGGGTACAAAATGCATTGTCAGTTAATATGATGTGACTGTGTTACCAAATAATGTTACAATGCAATAAAATATTGCAGCTGTGTACAATTTAAATAGTGATAAATAATGAAATATAGTTAATGTTATATCATATAATGCTTTATGACTATTGTGCATATTAACATAATACATGCAGAGGTGTGGCAGGGTTCCTGATGTGGGACACTATGGAACCCCAGGATCGTTAGGATGGATTTGCTGCATGAGAAATTCCATTCATAGTATTGTAGCAGGAAGTGTCCGCTTGTCAACGTCTTTAGAAACACTTACCTGTCCGAAGAAGGACCATTCCTGAAGGAAGCCACCACCGCTGGAACTTTGGCCGCTGAGAAGACACTGGGTCTCATTTTTTTAAAGCCTTAATCTACAAAGATTCATACTCAGTTGGTCAGGAAATGTCATTTTAAATTGGCACCATTTTTGAGCCAATCAGGACTTCTTCCAATAAACAATGACAGTTTGTCATAGTGAGCAAACCATGGATTCTGTGTTATTGAGCCTCTTTTTCACTCTTTCAGTTCTTATCTGGTACTAGTAGGAAAAGCTAAGCCCAACAGTGGCGGTCAAAACAGAAAATCTTTAAAAGGAGAGGATCACATAATCCATTCCGAAACTATGCATAAACACAATACCTAACCGTTATAGCAGTGTATGGTCTCATTTTAACAATGTAGGTCTGATAAATCATTTTAGAGCTTCAACAAATAAGTGTATTAACCTAATACTTAACAATGCTATATCCTAAGGCATAACAATGCTTTATACAGTGTCAACAATACGTAAATCAATAACATACAGTATAAGTGTAAATTAACTTTAGTTACATAATCCTGTTGCATCTTAAAACTTATAATTGTGATGCATAACAGTGTAAGGTTTGTGTATAATACACAGTCCTATAAAAATCTATAAATCATATATAAGAATGCTAAATCAAGAAGTAAAACTGTTGAAGATAACCATGCATAACAGTGATACATGAAAATTGTAAATGGGTACAAAATGCATTGTCAGTTAATATGATGTGACTGTGTTACCAAATAATGTTACAATGCAATAAAATATTGCAGCTGTGTACAATTTAAATAGTGATAAATAATGAAATATAGTTAATGTTATATCATATAATGCTTTATGACTATTGTGCATATTAACATAATACATGCAGAGGTGTGGCAGGGTTCCTGATGTGGGACACTATGGAACCCCAGGATCGTTAGGATGGATTTGCTGCATGAGAAATTCCATTCATAGTATTGTAGCAGGAAGTGTCCGCTTGTCAACGTCTTTAGAAACACTTACCTGTCCGAAGAAGGACCATTCCTGAAGGAAGCCACCACCGCTGGAACTTTGGCCGCTGAGAAGACACTGGGTCTCATTTTTTTAAAGCCTTAATCTACAAAGATTCATACTCAGTTGGTCAGGAAATGTCATTTTAAATTGGCACCATTTTTGAGCCAATCAGGACTTCTTCCAATAAACAATGACAGTTTGTCATAGTGAGCAAACCATGGATTCTGTGTTATTGAGCCTTTTTTTCACTCTTTCAGTTCTTATCTGGTACTAGTAGGAAAAGCTAAGCCCAACAGTGGCAGTCAAAACAGAAAATCTTTAAAAGGAGAGGATCATATAATTCATTCAGAAACTATGCATAAAAACAATACCTAACCGTTACAGCAGTGTATAGTCTCATTTTAACAATGTAGGTCTGATAAATCATGTTAGAGCTTCAACAAATAAGTGTTTTAACCTAATACTTAACAATGCTATATCCTAAGGCATAATAATGCTTTATACAGTGTCAACAATACGTAAATCAATAACATACAGTATAAGTGTAAAATAACTTTAGTTACATAATCCTGTTGCATCTTAAAACTTATAATTGTGATGCATAACAGTGTAAGGTATGTGTATAATACACAGTTCTATAACAATATCTAAATCATATATAAGAATGCTAAATCAAGAAGTAAAACTATTGAAGATAACCATGCATAACAGTGATACATGAAAATTGTAAATGGGTACAAAATGCTTTGTCAGTTAATATGATGTGACTGTGTTACCAAATAATGTTACAATGCAATAAAATATTGCAGCTGTGTACAATTTAAATAGTAATAAATAATGAAGTATAGTTATTGTTATATCATATAATGCTTTATGACTATTGTGCATATTAACATAATACATGCAGAGGTGTGGCAGGGTTCCTGATGTGGGACTTTGTGGAACCGCAGGATCGTTAGGATGGATTTGCTGCATGAGAAATTCCATTCATAGTATTGTAGCAGGAAGTGTCTGCTTGTCGACGTCTTTAGTAGCACTTACCTGTCCTAAGAAGGACCATTCCTGAAGGAAGCTACCACCGCTGGAACTTTGGCCACTGAGAAGACGCTGGTTCTCATTTTTTTAAAGCCTTAATCTACAAAGATTCATACTCAGTTGGTCAGGAAATGTCATTTTAAATTGGCACCATTTTTAAGCCAATCATGACTTCTTCCAATAAACAATGACAGTTTGTCATAGTGAGCAAACCATGGATTCTGTGTTACTGAGCCTCTTTTTCACTTTTTCAGTTCTTATCTGGTACTAGTTGGAAAAACTAAACCCAACAGTGGCGGTCAAAACAGAAAATCTTTAAAAAGGGAGATCATATAATCCAATCCAAAACTATGCATAAACACAATACCTCACCGTTATAGCAGTGTATGGTCTCATTTTAACAATGTAGGTCTGATAAATCATTATAGAGCTTCAACAAATAAGTGTATTAACCTAATACTTAATAATGCTATATCCTAACTCATAACAATGCTTTATACAGTGTCAACGATATGTAAATCAATAACATACAGTATAAGTGTAAAATAACTTTAGTTACATAATCCTGTTGCATCTTAAAACTTATAATTGTGATGCATAACAGTGTAAGGTATGTGTATAATACACAGTCCTATAACAATATATAAATCATATATAAGAATGCTAAATCAAGAAGTAAAACTGTTGAAGATAACCATGCATAACAGTGATACATGAAAATTGTAAATGGGTTCAAAATGCTTTGTCAGTTAATATGATGTGACTGTGTTACCAAATAATGTTACAATGCAATAAAATGTTGCCGCTTTGTGCAATTTAAATAGTGATAAATAAGGAAATATAGTTAATGTTATATCATATAATGCTTTATGACTATTGTGCATATTAACATAATACATGCAGAGGTGTGGCAGGGTTCCTGATGTGGGACTCTATGGAACCCCAGGATCGTTAGGATGGATTTGCTGCATGAGAAATTCCATTCATAGTATTGTAGCAGGAAGTGTCCGCTTGTCGACATCTTTAGTAGCACTTACCTGTCCGAAGAAGGACCATTCCTGAAGGAAGCCACCACCGCTGGAACTTTAGCCACTGAGAAGACGCTGGTTCTCATTTTTTGAAAGCCTTAATCTACAAAGATTAATACTCAGTTGGTCAGGAAATGTAATTTTAAATTGGCACCATTTTTGAGCCAATCAGGACTTCTTCCAATAAACAATGACAGTTTGTAACAGTGAGCAAATCAAGGATTGTGTGTTATTGAGCCTCTTTTTCACTCTTTCAGTTCTTATATGGTACTAGTTGGAACAGCTAAACCCAACAGTGGCAGTCAAAACAGAAAATCTTGAAAAAGTGAGATCATATAATCCAATCCAAAACTATGCATAAACACAATACCTAACCGTTATAGCAGTGTATGGTCTCATTTTAACAATGTAGGTCTGATAAAATCATTTTAGAGCTTCCACAAATAGGTGTATTAACCTAAAACTTAATAATGCTATATCCTAACTCATAACAATGCTTTATACAGTGTCAACAATACGTAAATCAATAACATACAGTATAAGTGTAAAATAACTTTAGTTACATAATACTGTTGCATCTTAAAACTTATAATTGTGATGCATAATAGTATAAGGTTTGTGTATAATACACAGTCCTATAAAAATCTATAAATCATATATAAGAATGCTAAATCTAGAAGTAAAACTGTTGTAGTTAACCATGCATAACAGTGATACATGAAAATTGTAAATGGGTACAAAATGCTTTTTCAGTTAATATGATGTGACTGTGTTACCAAATAATGTTACAATGCAATAAAATATTGCATCTGTGTACAATTTAAATAGTGATAAATAATGAAATATAGTTCATTAATATTATATGATATAATGCTTTATGACAGGCATGTCCAAACTGCGGCCCTCCAGCTGTTGTGAAACTACATATCCCAGCATGCCCTGACACAGTTTTACTGTCAGAGAATGCTAAAGCTGTGTCAGGGCATGCTGGGATGTGTAGTTTCTAAACAGCTGGAGGGCCGCAGTTTGGACATGCCTGCTTTATGACTATTGTGCATATTAACATAATACATGCATAGGTTTTGGCAGGGTTCCTGATGTGGAACTTTATGGAATCCCAGGATCGTTAGGATGGATTTGCTGCATGAGAAATTCCATGCATAGTATTGTAGCAGGAAGTGTCTGCTTGTCTACATCTTTAGTAGCATATACCTGTCCGAAGAAGGACCATTCCTGAAGGAAGCCACCACCGCTGGAAATTTAGCCACTGAGAAGACGCTGGGTATCATTTTTTAAAAGCGTTAATCTACAAAGATTCATACTCAGTTGGTCAGGAAATGTAATTTTAAATTGCCACCATTTTTGAGCCAATCAGGACTTCTTCCAATAAACAATGACAGTTTGTAATAGTTAGCAAATCAAGGATTGTGTGTTATTGAGCCTCTTTTTCACTCTTTCAGTTCTTATCTGGTACTAGTTGGAAAAGCAAAGCCCAATAGTGGCGGTCAAAACAGAAAATCTTTAAAAGGAGAGAATCATATAATCGATTCCGAAACTATGCATAAACACAATACCTAACCGTTATAGCAGTATATGGTCTCATTTTAACAATGTAGGTCTGATAAATCATTTTAGAGCTTCAACAAATAAGTGTATTAACCTAATACTTAACAATGCTATATCCTAAGGCATAATAATGCTTTATACAGTGTCAACAATACGTAAATCAATAACATACAGTATAAGTGTAAAATAACTTTAGTTACATAATCCTGTTGCATCTTAAAACTTGTAATTGTGATGCATAACAGTGTAAGGTTTGTATATAATACACAGTACTATACAAATATATAAATTATATATAAGAATGCTAAATCAAGAAGTAAAACTGTTGAAGATAACCATGCATAACAGTGATACATGAAAATTGTAATTGGGTACAAAATGCTTTGTCAGTTAATATGATGTGACTGTGTTTCCGAATAATGTTACAATGCAATAAAATATTGCAGTTGTGTACAATTTAAATAGTGATAAATAATGAAATATAGTTAATATTATATCATATAATGCTTTATGACTATTGTTCATATTAACATAATACATGCAGAGGTGTGGCAGGGTTTCTGATGTGGGACTCTATGGAACCCCAGGATCGTTAGGATGGATTTGCTGCATGAGAAATTCCATTCATAGTATTGTAGCAGGAAGTGTCCGCTTGTCGACGTCTTTAGTAGCACTTACCTGTCTGAAGAAGGACCATTCCTGAAGGAAGCCACCACCGCTGGAACTTTAGCCACTGAGAAGACGCTGGTTTTCATTTTTTGAAAGCCTTAATCCACAAAGATTCATACTCAGTTGGTCAGGAAATGTAATTTAAAATTTCCACCATTTTTGAGCCAATCAGGACTTCTTCCAATAAACAATGACAGTTTGTCATAGTGAGCAAACCATGGATTCTGTGTTATTGAGCCTCTTTTTCACTCTTTCAGTTCTTATCTGGTACTAGTAGGAAAAGCTAAGCCCAACAGTGGCGGTCAAAACAGAAAATCTTTAAAAGGAGAGGATCATATAATCCATTCCGAAACTATGCATAAACACAATACCTAACGGTTATAGCAGTGTATGGTCTCATTTTAACAATGTAGGTCTGATAAATCATTTTAGAGCTTCAACAAATAAGTGTATTAATCTAATACTTAACAATGCTTTATCCTAAGGCATAACAATGCTTTATACAGTGTCAACAATACGTAAATCAATAACATACAGTATAAGTGTAAAATAACTTTAGTTACATAATCCTGTTGCATCTTAAAACTTATAATTGTGATGCATAACAGTGTAAGGTTTGTGTATAATACACAGTCCTATAAATCTCTATAAATCATATATAAGAATGCTAAATCAAGAAGTTAATCTGTTGAAGATAACCATGCATAACAGTGATACATGAAAATTGTACATGGGTACAAAATGCATTGTCAGTTTATATGATGTGACTGTGTTACCAAATAATGTTACAATGCAATAAAATATTGCAGCTGTGTACAATTTAAATAGTGATAAATAATGAAATATAGTTAATGTTATATCATATAATGCTTTATGACTATTGTGCATATTAACATAATACATGCAGAGGTGTGGCAGGGTTCCTGATGTGGGACTCTGTGGAACCCCAGGATCGTTAGGATGGATTTGCTGCATGAGAAATTCCATTCATAGTATTGTAGCAGGAAGTGTCCGCTTGTCGACGTCTTTAGTAGCACTTACCTGTCCGAAAAAGGACCATTCCTGAAGGAAGCTACCACCGCTGGAACTTTGGCCACTGAGAAGACGCTGGTTCTCATTTTTTGAAAACCTTAATCTACAAAGATTCATACTCAGTTGGTTAGGAAATGTCATTTTAAATTGGCACCATTTTTGAGCCAATCAGGTCTTCTTCCAATAAACAATGACAGTTTGTCATAGTGAGCTAATCATGGATTCTGTGTTACTGAGCCTCTTTTTCACTTTTTCAGTTCTTATCTGGTACTAGTAGGAAAAGCTAAGCCCAACAGCGGCGGTCAAAACAGAAAATCTTTAAAAGGAGAGGATTATGTAATCCAATCCAAAACTATGCATAAAAACAATAACTTACCGTTATAGCAGTGTATGGTCTCATTTTAACAATGTAGGTCTGATAAATCATTTTAGAGCTTCAACAAATAAGTGTATTGACCTAATACTTAACAATGCTATATCCTAAGGCATAACAATGCTTTATACAATGTCAACAATACGTAAATCAATAACATACAGTATAATTGTAAAATAACTTTAGTTACATAATCCTGTTGCATCTTAAAACTTATAATTGTGATGCATAATAGAGTAAGGTGTGTGTATAATACACAGTCCTAGTAAAATCTATAAATCATATATAAGAAAAATGCTAAATCAAGAAGTAAAACTGTTGAAGATAACCATTCATAACAGTGATACATGAAAATTGTAAATGGGTACAAAATGCTTTGTCAGTTAATATGATGTGACTGTGTTACCAAATAATGTTACAATGCAATAAAATATTGCAGCTGTGTACAATTTTAATATTGATAAATAAAGAAATATAGTTAATGTTATATCATATAATGCTTTATGACTATTGTGCATATTAACATAATACATGCAGAGGTGTGGCAGGGTTCCTGATGTGGGACTTTGTGGAATCCCCAGGATCGTTAGGATGGATTTGCTGCATAAGAAATTCCATTCATAGTATTGTAGCAGGCAGTGTCCGCTTGTCGACGTCTTTAGAAGCACTTACCTGTCCGAAAAAGGACCATTCCTGAAGGAAGCCACCACCGCTGGAATTTTGGCCACTGAAAAGACACTGGGTCTCATTTTTTTTAAGCCTTAATCTACAAAGATTCATACTCAGTTGGTCAGGAAATGTAATTTTAAATTGGCACCATTTTTGAGCCAATCAGTACTTCTTCCAATAAACAATGACAGTTTGTCATAGTGAGCACATCATGGATTGTGTGTTATTGAGCCTCTTTTTCACTCTATCAGTTCTTATCTGGTACTAGTAGGAAAAGCTAAACCCAACAGTGGCGGTCAAAACAGAAAATCTTTAAAAGGAGAGAATCATATAATCCAATCCAAAACTATGCATAAACACAATACCTAACCGTTATAGCAGTGTATGATCTCATTTTAACAATGTAGGTCTGATAAATCATTTTAGAGCTTCAACAAATAAGTGTTTTAACCTAATACTTAACAATGCTATATCCTAAGGCATAATAATGCTTTATACAGTGTCAACAATACATAAATCAATAACATACAGTATAAGTGTAAAATAACTTTAGTTACATAATCCTGTTGCATCTTAAAATTATAATTGTGATGCATAACAGTGTAAGGTTTGTGTATAATACACAGTCCTATAACAATCTATACATCATATATAAGAATGCTAAATCAAGAAGTAAAACTGTTAAAGATAACCATGCATAACAGTGATACATGAAAATTGTAAATGGGTACAAAATGCTTTGTCAGTTAATATGCTGTGACTGTGTTACCAAATAATGTTACAATGCAATAAAATATTGCAGCTGTGTACAATTTAAATAGTGATAAATAATGAAATATAGTTAATGTTATATCATATAATGCTTTATGACTATTGTGCATATTAACATAATACATGCAAAGGTGTGGCAGGGTTCCTGATGTGGGACTTTGTGGAACCCCAGGATCGTAAGGATGGATTTGCTGCATGAGAAATTCCATTCATAGTATTGTAGCAGGAAGTGTCTGCTTGTCGACGTCTTTAGTAGCACTTACCTGTCCGAAGAAGGACCATTCCTGAAGGAAGCTACCACCGCTGGAACTTTGGCCAGTGAGAAGACTCTGGTTCTCATTTTTTGAAAGCCTTTATCTACAAAGATTCATACTCAGTTGGTCAGGAAATGTAATTTTAAATTGTCACCTTTTTTTGAGCCAATCAGGACTTCTTCCAATAAACAATGACAGTTTGTCATAGTGAGCAAATCATGGATTGTGTGTTATTGAGCCTCTTTTTCACTCTTTAAGTTCTTATATGGTAAACAAAACAAAGACGAAAAAATATACTTGGCGCCTGTTCCTTATAATACTGGCAAATGTATATCTGGAACTGGGCTGCAGCTTCCTAATCAGGGCTATTGCAGACCGCCTTATAGCAAGCAATCTAGATTATTAAAACCGAAGTTTTAATAGGAAGCGCTGTCCAGTCACAATTCACTTAAAAAATGAATTTAATATCACAAACAACATATATGGCCATATATAAGCATAAACAGCATATTAAAAATATTAATCACACCTAGATCAGTATATTAGAAAATATATGTATGGTATTAGTCCATTAGTAAACTGAAAATAGGGCATGCAATCCAGCTCACTTCTAGTGTTAATCATCCATTCAAGTTAGCATCAGTAAGTCCCTTATTTGTGGATCCAAGTAACTTAAATTATTCCTTGCAAATCACTTATAAAGTGTCCTCCTACCTCCCATACATAGCTGTTTGCGGGGGCTTTACACAGCGGAGACTTATAGTAAGGTCTTTAAAGATGATGAGTAAGTGGATCCAACATGGATTTAGACCGGGGAGCGCTCCCTCACCTTCCTCCCTCACCTTCCTCCCTCTCTCAGTGCAGTGCCCGTGTATTCGGTGGTCACAGCCAGGGACACGATCATGCGTGAGCACCGTTTCTTACAGACTGCTATGCCCGATCACGTGACGCATTTCTCCGCCTCCACTTCCGGGTTCTCGGCGGCTTCCTCAGACGTGTATGTTGAATCGCCCACTAGATGCCTTTTATCCTCCTTTAATTGCATCAATATGCAATCAGCCTTCTTACACCTAGGTGCATAATTACATACAATTACCCGTTGTCAGGGCAACTTGAGTTCAACCATTCCAATCAAGCTAGACATGTGACCACTCCCAGCTTCCGGTCACATGCTGCTTGCGTTCCACCTACGGATTTTTGCGTTCCAGTATACAAATCATATAAAAAAAGGCATATTTTAAACAACAACAATAAATTAGAATCAATATAAGATAAAATCCGGATATACGTCTGCCAGTTTGTCCAATCATTAACAATTAATTTAAATCAATAATAAATGTACTATATTATACTAAAGAGATCCAAGGGACTCAGATATTATGTAGTTCAATTGTATCATTAAGGCCTCCTGGTGTTAGAGTCTTCATACTAAAAATCCAGAAGGCCTCCCTTCTACATAGACGGTTATATCTGTCTCCCCCTCTCGCTGTTGTTTTGATTTGTTCAATAGTTATCACTTTTATATTCTTAATAGAACCCTTCTGGCAATCTGAAAAATGCCTGTACAGTGAGTTAGTTCTGGAGCTCATCAGTATGTTTCTTTTATGCTCCATAAATCTGACATTCAGTTGTCTGATCGTACGGCCTATATATTGAAGGCCGCAACCGCATGTCAGTAGGTAGATCACAAAATCAGACCTACAATTCAAAAAATCTTTAATAGAAAATGTTACATCAGATACATTTGAAGAGAAAGATACGGTTTTCCTTTCTGTGCAGTTACATGTAAAACAACCCGTTTTCCCACACGTATGAAAACCAGGTGGTTTGGTGGAAAGCCACATTTCTAAAGGCCCCTTTACATCTATAGTGTTTTTAGTCTTATTTTTAAAATGGCTAGGAGCCAATTTCTGTTTTAAATTTGAAGATTTTCTGAAAATAATATTATCATTTAGTTTACTAGTATTATTCAAGAGTTTATCCAGTTCTAAAATATGGAAATTGTTTTTTACAATCCTCTTAATAGCAAAAGCTTTAGAATTATATTGTGTTACAAAATTAACACTTCTATCTATGGTCTTCTTCTTTTCATCATCGCTTCTTGATGTTATCATTTGATCGCCTAGGAGAGACTTTCTATCTATTACAGCCACCTCTGTCAATACTTTATCCAACAATTTTCTAGGATACCCTTGATCAAGAAATGCATCATACATGCATGCTGCCTGCTTTTGGAAGACTTCAAGGCTGGAACAATTCCTTTTATTCCTCATAAACTGACTTTTGGGAATATTTATTTTCCATTTACTGTAATGGCCACTTTTAAAATTAAGATATCTATTTTGGTCGACTTCTTTAATATAAGTTCTCGTATTCATTTTATCATCCACTATGGAGAGGGCTATTTCCAGAAACGTTATTTCTGACTTGTGCACTGTACTTGTGAACTTTAATCCAAAGGTATTACAATTCAGTGAAGCTATAAATTGATTAATAGAATTTAAATCCCCATCCCAAATAATAAATAAATCATCTATATACCGTCCGTATAGGACCAGGTTCGCCCCGAGCCCAACCCATATATGTTCCTCCTCAAAGCGCCCCATGAAGAGGTTGGCGAAACTCGGGGCGAACCTGGTCCCCATAGCGGTACCCCGTGTTTGTAAATAATAATTATTATTGAACAAAAAATAATTGTGACTTAATATATAATCAATAGAAGATAGAATAAACTTCTTTGTGACATAAGTGATAGTGTCGTCCAATAATAAGTAATGCTCCACCGCTTTTAATCCCAATTTGTGATCAATATTAGAATAAAGCGACTCAACGTCACATGTGATAAACCAATAGGACTGTTTCCATTCTACTTGCTCGATAAGTTTCAAAAAACAAGTTGTATCTTTAATATACGATCTTAGTAGCTTCACATGCTTCTGTAGAAAACTATCCACATAGCATGACAAGTTATTCATCATTGAACCCATCCCGATATTATAGGTCTTCCGGGGGGTGATATCATACTCTTATGGATCTTTGGAAGATAGTAATATGTAGGAACTATCAGATATTGAGCAAGTAGAAAATGGTAAACCTCCTTTTGAATAGCCCCCTACTCTAATGCCTTATCTAACAGACTTTTCAGGTTACTCTTAAAAATTTCTGTAGGGTTGAATTTTAGTTTCCTATAGTAAAACTGGTTACTGAGCTGGCGATTCGCCTCTAACAAGTAATCAGATGTATTAAGAAGAACAAACCCCCCCTTTGTCGGCCTGTTTAATTGTCAGCTCCGGATCTGAACAGATATTTTTAATTGCCAGCCTTTCTTCCCTAGTGAGATTATCTCTAATAAACCCACTTTTGTCCTCTTTATTGCACAATGTTCTAAATTGATCCATTGTTGCCTTGAAGAAGCTTTCAATGTAGGGTCCTCTATATTGTAATGGGTAGAAGTTAGACCTATTCTTAAACTTCATATTTCCACCATATGTCGTGGTCCCTCTGATGTCATATAATTTGGTATTTGTAGGCACCTCGGTGTCCAAGCTTTCTAAAATATCCAGGGCCATAATATCTTGATTGTCTAAGAGGATTGGTATTCCTTCTTCCCCCTTACATTTCAGCTTCTTCAGGGCAAAGTACCTCTGCCTACTTAAAGTCCTCACTTATCTATTAAGATCAATAAAAAGGGTAAAGAGATTGGGTTTTGCCGTAGGGGCAAAATTTAATCCTATCTCTAAAAGCTTCAATTCATTATCATTCAATGTTTTAGACGACAGGTTAAACACTCCCTTTCCTCTTAGTTGGGTTTTATACTTTTTTTTGGGCTGTGCCCTTTCCTCTTGCTCCCCTCCTTCTACCTCTCTTGACCTTTTTTGCGACCACCTTTGGTCTTGTTCTCTTGTAAACGGTCTGTTCTGATGTCCGTAACGTTCCCCCCAAAAATCCTCCTTTTTCTTATTATTATAATCTGCACTTTTCCTCATTGAGGGCGACTCTGCATTACTGAATACTTCATATCTATTCCTTAGACTCAGAGGGGAGATAGGTATAGCTCTTCCTGTCCTGTTAGTATTATATCTTGGCTTAAAATTCCTGCTATTTTCATTCTCTCCTGACCCTCGATAGCTATATCTTCTTTTTGATAAAGACTGACAATACCTGAAACCACTGGACCTATCTCTTGAATATTGTCTATGTGTATTTTCTTGTACATACTTTTTAGACCTATTATAAGAGTGTATTTCGCCTTTCTCATAGTCAATCTTATCTCTCCTTAGCTTGCTATATTTCCGTGTGATTATTGAATGTTCAAATTCCTCTATTTTTCTATTTACCTTTTGATCCCTTTCATCAAAAGCTGGATCATCCGAAAACCCTTTTAATAGTTCCTGTGTTTTTTCTATCTCATCTTGCAATTCCTCCACTTTCTTCTCTCTATATCTGATGAGTAACTTCATCAAATTTTTGGAACATGTGTCCAGGATACAGTTCCAATCCTCAACAAAGGATTTGTCATCTTGAAATGTGGGTGGCTTTAAAATCCTTAGCCCCCTTGGAACTATATCCTGGTCCACATATTTCTGTAGTAAAATCTGGTCCCACCAATGGTTAGTCTCACTAATACACAAATTCTCCAATCTATTGAACAAACCATGCATATCCTCTAAGTTTTCTTTATCCACCTCTACACTTTGTGAAGGGTATCTATCCTTCAAATACAGATCTCTCCTCTGTAATCTCTCCTTTAGACTTTTCAAATTAGACATGGTAATGGATCTGGCAGCCTAGTATGCAATACAGTAAACAAAACAAAGACAAAAAAATATACTTGGCACCTGTTCCTTATAATACTGGCAAATGTATACCTGGAACTGGGCTGCAGCTTCCTAATCAGGGCTATTGCAGACCCCCTTATAGCAAGCAATCTAGATAATTAAAACCAAAGTTTTAATAGGATGCGCTGTCCAGTCACAATTCACTTAAAAAAATGAATTTAATATCACAAACAACATATATGGCCATATATAAGCATAAACAGCACATTCAAATATTAATCACACCTAGATCAGTATATTAGAAAATATATGTATGGTATTAGTCCATTAGTAAACTGAAAATATGGCATGCAATCCAGCTCACTTCTAGTGTTAATCATCCATTCAAGTTAGCATCAGTAAGTCCCTTATTTGTGGATCCAAGTAACTGAAATTATTCCTTGCAACTCACTTATAAAGTGTCCTCCTACCTCCCGTACAAAGCTGTTTGCGGGGGCTTTACACAGCGGAGACTTATAGTAAGGTCTTTAAAGATGATGAGTAAGTGGATCCAACATGGATTTAGACCGGAAGCGCTCCCTCACCTACCTCCCTCTCTCAGTGCAGTGCCCGTGTATTCGGTGGTCACAGCCAGAGACATGATCATGCGTGAGCACCGTTTCTTACAGACTGCTATGCCCGATCACGTGACGCGTTTCTCCGCCTCCACTTCCAGGTACTCGGCGGCTTCCTCAGACGTGTATGTTGAATCGCCCACTAGATTCCTTTTATCCTCCTTTAATTGCATCAATATGCAATCAGCCTTCTTACACCTAGGTGCATAATTACATACAATTACCCGTTGTCAGGTCAACTTGAGTTCAACCATTCCAATCAAGCTAGACATGTGACCACTCCCAGCTTCCGGTCACATGCTGCTTGCGTTCCACCTACGGATTTTTGCCTTCCAGCAGACAAATCAATTAAAAAAAGGCATATTTTAAACAACTACAATAAATTAGAATCAATATAAGATAAAATCCGGATATACGTCTGCCAGTTTGTCCAATCATTAACAATTAATTTAAATCAATAATAAATGTACTATATTATACTAAAGAGATCCAAGGGACTCAGATATTATTGAGTTCAATTGTATCATTAAGGCCTCCTGGTGTGAGAGTCTTCATACTAAAAATCCAGAAGGCCTCCCTTCTACAAAGACGGTTATATCTGTCAAAGTCGAAAAATATTGTAATGCATATACCCTGTACTAACCCCATGCACACTCAGTCCGCCGTGCGTGCACATATCCGCAATTTGTGTAGGATCGCTCCTGCGATCATGCGTGTGGTATGGGTATTTACGGCGGAGTTTGGGAGCGCGTAGGGGGTTATTAGAACATTACATATTTAACCCAAATAGTGCATTTTGTACACATAGTTCCCCTACACCACATCAGCGAGTATTAACAGTTTAAACAGTTCCAGGACTAAGGTATTCGCCTTTGCATGATAGGAAGGGTCAGATAAAGGTTGGAAGGTGATGTCTAGTATCCAGCTGTAGGGTATTTTAAGGGTAACATTCCGGTGTTGGTTAGAGAAAGATCACATGTTCCTGCGTATAGTTATGTGCAAAAGTAGAATATAGATATTAACTGTATTTACTGTATATTATGTATGCGGCGGGAATCCAGAGGATACCACCCACAAGAGCAGTTGGGGAAAGACATCGCCCATCTTTTCAAATCAACCTATGACCTCTCCTGTAATGGAAGGACACATCTCTTTGTCCAATGGACAATGAGATTACAGTGACCATTGTATTGTGTATGTAAGTTGTGTATAAAAAGCCCATTGTTGCCTGGCCGGTCAGAAGACTCTGAACTCTTTCTATCTGACAAGCGGAGGACCGGCCGGGTTGCGCTTGCGAACATTCTCACGTATGTACATTCTCTGTAGCCATTACTCTGTTTTAGATTTATCTTGTTATGATTTGTACTGTTTTACCTTTTGAAATAATCCACGGTGGCCTTAGAACCCTGTGGTTTCAACTACAAATCGGTGTTGTGTCCTCACTTTCCTGCAAGGGTTTAAAAGCATATTTCATTGATAAGGTGGACGCACTGCGGGTACTTTATACCGTCAGCGCTACTTAAGGTTTAAGGTATAACATCATTGCAGTACTTTGCTGCTAAGGGTTTAAAGTGTAATCATATCATTGCATTGTATCACTAACAAGGTTTAAAGGTTATCAATTGTGTGTGCTTGTGCTGTGCGTACTCTGTACACTCAGCGCGGCATGTGTACGCCAAGTACGTACCACGTACGGGACTCTGTATGCAAATAGCGTACAAAGTGCGTAGCACGTGTATTCAGTCTAACGGCCATAGCGGCTCCACGGTAAAAGTGTATCTAGAGGTATAGCTTTATGGTTTAAGATAATATTGACATTATCAAATGGCAGCATCGTCCGGTTTTTACTCATACCCGCAGCCTAGCAGGTTTACGCAGACTTTATCTATCAGCAAAGGGCGGAAAGGTATCCCCCGTAAGCCTTCTCTTGATTGGTGGATACACTAGTGCTGATTAGATAAGCGTCAGCCCTGTATGGTTTGTAGGGATGCTGGAGGGATCCGTAAGGTAAGAATGCAAAGCTATTTTTTTTAAATCTGTGAAATTTCTGTTTTGGCGCCAAATGCGCACACAACACACACATACACCTGTATTTTGTACTTTGCATATCTGCCCGCATTTTTGCCATAAGTAGCGATTATTAGATTCATTTCGACCTGTACTGAAAAAATTTGTTACTATTTAGTTAAAATATAGAGTTAATATTTTAAGGAAGTAAGTGTAAGACGCACACGCAGCCTGGCCTAGTTGTAAAGGTTTATACAGAAGAAACTGTGTGTTGTGTTAAGTGAGCGATTATAGTTAAATATAGCTTACATTTATAGAAGTGTGGGATTTGTAGTACTGCGGACGTACGGCCTTTGTACACGTGTCTCGGACAGAGTACGGGACTGCGTACGCAACGTAAGGGCATACACACGTGGCGTGTTTACGCAACGTGCGTAAAAGTACGACCGCTAAATACAAATCACACAATAGCATTGTTTTAGTTTAGGCGCGAGACGGTAGCCACGCGATAATAGCACAAATTGATCAGTTTCCAATAATTTCGTTTAAAAACCTTTTCTACTGTATTACCTCTGGAACTAAGGCTGTTTTATCTGAATGAAAGTTAATTTTCTGTACAGAAAAACCAAAGTGCATATGAGTGAACGAACGTGAGTGTGCAAACAATAAAGGTTTTGTGGACCCAGGGAATTCGGGATCCCGTAGGAGACCACACCAGGTGAGTGGACACTTGGTGGCATGAGAGTGGCTTGCTCACGTTAACATTGATTAAAGTACAAAGGAGTAAAGTAGTAGATATCGCAGACCAAAGGTCAGCGAGGTATAGAGTACCGCAGACCAAAGGTCAGCGAGGTTTTTGTTTAGAGAGCGCAGCCCAGGTGGTTGGCATAGAACCCATATAGGCCCGTTTAGATACGCTCCGGCTGAGGTTTCACAGCCTGAAAAACGATTCCATTGGTCGTACGGCGGATAAGTAACAGTTACCTATACGCTGTGCGATTTGACTGCGCGTTCGTGGGTGCAATACTTAGCTCAATGTGATACCATTTTATGAGCTTTGCGTAAAATCGCGGGATCATAAGCGCTAGGTGTAGCACACGCAATGTGATTTGTGTAACTTTTTTTTATTTTAAGGGACTTTCTCTGGTCACTCAGGAAATCTCCAACGACCAATATGTACTGGGAAGGGTAAGTCACTCCCATATATTTCCAGTGAATAGAGGTTACACAGGGGCCCTAGGTTGGGTACGTACCGGCGCTGACGACAGTGTTTAGGTGTATTGGCCAACGTGGGCGTGAGTGGGTGAGAGCACTCGTTGAACTTTCACCGTTGACTTATATTGAGTATTTTGGTTTTTTGTAGGAATTAGCTGAGAAGGCAATACCTGCAAAAGAAGGGGCCAGTTGCTCAAGTAAGGGATGATCAACCAGGGTTCAGGTTGATATTCCGCGGCCCAAGGGGTCGGCGAGGTACATAATGTGTGAGAAATATGGATCACACGCAGAGGTTTTATGCAATGAATGGGAACGTATGACTGCGGAAGATAGGGAACCATTCCCTAGGGTAGGCAGTTTTAGTCCAGAGGTGTTGCAGAATTTAAGGATTAGGATATGTCTGTTAAAATCCCGAAAACAAAGGATCAGACACTCAAACTGTTTACATTTATGGCAACAAAAGGGTGATATGCAGAGGGAACTAGCTCACGCAGCCGGTTCCAACCCTAGCAGGAAACTGATAGCAACTGCACCACCACCACCATATATTACAGGGGAGAAAGTGGCTACAGACAATGGCATACTAACATATGATAAGAGTGAACTCGATAAATGTATTAATGCTAACCCGTGAAAGTTGTACCCCATCTTAAACTTCCCTCAGGACTGCGACCAAGAAGATGAACCCAGCACAATATCGGCACTCTCTCTAGCAGCCACCATACAAGACACACATGTGGGCACGGCCCAACCAGTAAGAACAGTAGCAAAGGCCCCTAGCGGAGGGACAGGTGAGGTCGTGTCCACAGGTAAGTATGGTACAGTACATTATGCAGAGAAAATTGCACCTCACATTGTAGAAGCAACTCAGAATGATGTAATTGAACTAAAATCCTGTCAGGGTGATCGCAGTCCCCAATGGGAAGACTGACGCTCAGGGAGTCACTCCCGTCAGGAACATTGCTATGCATTGTTCTTGGTCCCGGACAGAATTGAGGACAATTATGTCTGAATTTCCCGATCCCAGAAAGGATCTAGCCGCATGTCAGAGGTTTATTAGAGAATTAGGCAACGCCACCGAACCCACAAGCAAAGATTGGCGAACAGTGCTACGAGCATGTTTACCCTCCAATATTGACCCTGCTAAATTTATTGCTGATTGTAAATTAGACATAGAAGTACCTCTCACTGATGAATAGACTCAGGAGAATGTACGACAGATCAATCTACAATTAGGAGTATATTTCCCTACTGTTGTCAAATGGAATAAAATCTTTTCCATAAGACAAAAAGAAGGTGAAACTGCTTCTGAATATTTCCATCGAGCACTGCAGGAAATGGCTAGATACACTGGGGTCGAGGACATTAAGGAAAATGTACACAATAGAGAGGTAGCTGTGTCAGTATTAGTGGACGGCTTAAAAGAAACGTTGAGAACAAGGGTACAAACCACTCAACCTAACTGGAGAGGTATTTCGGTGGCTGCATTAAGAGAGTCCGCTATCGAGCACGATCGGAACATCATTAAGCACAGGGAGTCACAGGGGGATAAGCTGATGACAGTAAGTATAAAAGCCCTGACAACGAAGCCACGTCAGCCAAAACCCCAGACTCCTGATGGTAAGTTGTATGTAGTAAAATGTTATAATTGCCTGAGGGAAGGACATTACACACGGAACTGTAATTATAAAGGCACACATAACGTATATTGACCCCTAGACCAGAACATGACTCACAGCATAACACACGTAATTGGGATCAGGGATCGCATAGGAGGAATTATGAGCCACACGCAGAGGAAACAAGGAGGTACCCACCTAGGAGGGACTGGCAGACCTCTGGAAATTCTCAGCTACCCCCCTCACATATAGTAGCTGCCAGCGCGCTGCGGGAGGGTCACAAGATAAAATAGGGGTTAGGCCACACCTGTAGTCTGCAGCCAGTGAAGTTGATTGCTAGCCTTGGAAGTGAACCTGAGGTTACAGTTGATGTAGCTGGTAGATCACTACCTTTCCTTGTAAATACAGGGGCGGCCAGGTCAGTGTTAAATTCAACGGTAGGTATCAAAACCAAGGGTAAAACAATTTCAGCAATGGGGGTAAACAGGAGTAGTGCAACACTACCCTTTAAGTAGACCAGCGGAGATTACGATAGGGTCTTTGCAGACCAAGCACTCCTTTTTGCTAGCTGCATCGGCTCCGACTAATCTACTTGGGAGAGATTTATTGTGTAAGATGAGGTGTGTCATATATTGTACTCCTGAGGGTGTCTTCTTGGATATATCCGAGAATCACGTTCAGGAAGTGCAGGATATGTTAGACACCCCACAAAGGTTAATGTCACACTCTGCTGTTATAGACAGATGTCCATCCAAGGTAGAGGAAATGATCTCCCAG